>NC_045621.1:85487352-85787352 GCF_009829155.1 Mustela erminea
CCTTTGGCAAGTATTATCTGGCATTTATCCTGTAAATTTCCATGTCTGCTAGAGCTATTGGGGTAGAAGTAAAAGGAGGAAGGAAGGAAGGACCGTGATTTACCTATTCTTCTTCATCTTCTTAAGCTGTATTTGACAGAGTGAATAACCCCAGAGTGTCATGCGTTTCTCCATTTAATTTTCCATCTATAAAATGACTACTGTCTGCACTCCTCCTCCCCTTGATTTAACAATCTCGGCTGATGAGCTGGTGTTCTAGAATCCCCAGGAAATAAATAGAGGACGGGCTCCTGCAGCTCAGGTTAAAACACAGGAGTTTGCAATAGCACCAATAAGAATTTAAATGACTTTTTTTTTTTTTTTTTTTTTTGAGAGAAAGAGAGAGAGAGAGAGGAAGGGCAAAGGAAGAGGAAGACAGAGAAACTTAATGAGGCTCCATACCCAGTGCAGAGCCCAATGCAGGGCTGGAGCTCACAACCCTGATATCATGACCTGAGCCAAAATCATGGGTTGGACACTTAACCAACTGAGCCACCTAGGTGCCCCTAAGTGACACATTTTTAAAATATACTGCATTCAGTCATGTTCACATCTTAAACTGAATAATGAGGACAATGTAAGGCTAAACAAACAAAACTCATGAAGCCAATGAGAGGAAAAGAAGAAAGTAATATGAAACCCCACAACAGTCACTAAATTTGCAGACATTTCAAATTAACTTTGTTACACCAGTGCTCCCGTGCCTTGTACGTGTACTAGCCACCATGTTTCCAACTCACATTTCAAAACTTTTGGTTCCTTATTTTGTTTGATACTCAGTCTAATTCTTTCATGTGCTTGAATTTGCCACTACTTATCTCCCACTCTGCACTCACTAATTAGAGTGGAATTTAGGCTGGAATTGAGCTATCAGTTCCACATTGGTACTTACTCCCTATTCCCCATGTATTATTCCCTTTCGAATGACTCATTCCAGATAGAGCTATGAATACCTGAGCGCAACCAGCAACAGTGGCTTTCGCCAGTGATGTTAAGTGATCAAGATGCCAAATGCACGGTCAGTATCTGCAAAGGTTTGATGTCTTCCAGTCTCTTCTATCCCTTCAGGTCCTTATGCCAGAGGGTTTTCATTATTTTTTCTTGGGAAATATTTCAAGTTCATGGTATTTTAAAGCTATCCGTGGGTTCAGAGAAGACTAGTAAAGTCTAAAAGACATACTGGCACTCCAGAATAATAGGGAAGTTAGTCATCCAAATTGATAAATGAAAACTATATCTAAAAAATAAGGAGGAACAATGTGGAGGGGCAGAAAAGTGTAGAGACAGGCATGGCGGACAGGAGAGAATTGTATTCTATTAAATCTTTCCTAACAGCGCATCTTGTTTGGATCGTGTGACTTGAGCAGAAATTGGGGGTCAGTTTTTGTTCTCTCTCCCATTTTTAGAATCGGTTTGCCCAACATTATGACACACATGTTCTCAGTTACCATAATAGACTACATATGTAACATTCACTACATCATTTCAGAGCTCCATTTGCAGATTCTACATTTTATTTGACTCATACTCCCCTCACCCCAAAGGAGGCAGGCTGTTAATCCCCATCCTCTGTGGGAAGTTTAAGCTATGGCTGGCAGAATGTGAGAAGAAAAGGCTCTGTGTTCCAGTTACCATGTTAACTATGATCCACACACATATACATTTGATCTCCAGTGTTCTTCATTAATTCATTTTGGAATTCACAATGCCACACTTCAGCATCATCTTAGGGAATCTCAGAGCAGATTTTTCTAGATGTGCAATGCACTACCTTTTACAGTGGCGTTTATAGCTGTAGTGAATAGCAGCATCTAAATTGGTACTTTTTAGGCTGAATCTTAAACTTTTGATAAGACTTGCATGGGAACCCAGGCACAGAACTTGTCACAGAGAATCTGCATCTCAAAGCACAGAGAGGAATGATTAAAAGAGATTGACTCTTCTCCTCTACATATCTGACATGAAATCTAGGTATAACAAAAAAACAGGAAAGTTTAAATCACTCCAATGAATAGAGGCAGAACTCATTCATGGAAAATTCCACATTATAATTGCATGTAGATACTTTCTAGCTATGTTAAAATTACATTTATCTTTCTTGGTGAGAGTAGAGAGTTAATGAAAACAACTGCTTATTTCTATCTAAAAATCGATTAAAAAATTGTGGTTAGGGGCACCTGGGTGGCTCAGTGGGTTGGGCCTCTGCCTTCAGCTCGGGTCATGATCCCAGGGTCCTGGGATCGAGCCCCACATCGGGCTCTCTGCTCAGCAGGGAGCCTGCTTCCTCCTCTCTCTGCCTGCTTCTCTGCCTACTTGTGATCTCTGTCTGTCCAATGAATAAATAAAATATTTAAAAAAAATTGTGGTTAAAGAGACAGGTATCAAGAAAAGGGAATATAAAAGCAAAATGACTACTACAGCTGTGACTCTCACATTAAAACATCAGCATTTGGGGGGTACCTGGGTAGCATGGGGTACCAGGCTCACTGGGGAGTCTGCTCTGAGTGGGGAGTCTGCATGAGATTCTCTCCTCTCCCTTCCCACTCCTCTCTCTCTCTCTCTCTCAAATAAATAAATAAATCTAAAAAGAAAAAAATTAGCCCTTTGTATTTCAGTATTTTAGAAAAAAATTTAATTTATAAAATAATCCTAATTTAGCTATTATTATTAGATTTTGTCCCAAAGGGAAGAAAAAGAGCTTCATTTATGGCTTCTAAGAAAATTCATACAAAATTGGGAAGAGTATAAAGAAGAATTATTCAAAAGAAATTTGCTCTTCCAACTAAGGACAGCTATGTATATCGTTTATACATATAAACTCTTCACTGGAATTAAGGTTGTCATATGACAACAATATTTCAGATAAGTGCAATTTTCTAAGAAAAAAATTTTCATAAGTCAATGTCTGCATGTTTTTTCTCTAAAAACTTGTAAAAGGATCTTCAATTATTTTCATTGTCTTTTAATCTTTTCTCCCAAGTTCACCTTTAGAAATTCAATGTACAAAAATGACTCCTTTCTTTTCAAGTAGAACTTTTATAATTTCTAAGTTAAAAAATACTCTATTAATATGCAATTGTAATTTGACATAAGATGAAAAATCTACACTTTCTCCACCTAGTTTTGCTTATTTCTTATAAGCAATCATCTTATAATCAAAGAAATCATTATATTAAACAATATGATTTCTGAGACCTTGAGAAACAAAAACTAATTTTTTTCTTATTTTAAAGTTACAAATGTTACAATAGGCACATAAAGAATACTTTTCATTTAAAAGTGATAATAAGCAATATATAAGAACATTAAGACAGCCTTTAAAATTTTAAACATGAGCAAAATTAAATTATAACTTTCTAAGGGAAAATAAAAACTAGAAAACACGATTGTAAAATGTCAAATTAAAAACTCTAATGAAAGTACTGAACAATTATTTGAAGTTTATTAGATTATTTTTACTTTCAAATTTGTTTAATGTTTATACAAACAAGAAAAGTAATATAACTATATATACAAAATCACATTTTGCATATATTTTTATTTTCCTCTTTAACTTTCCTCATTAACTTTCCTCTCTGAATGTATGTATAACTTATTTATAATATCTGATCAATTTCATATGCGCCAAGAAACTCTTCTATTAAAGACCACATTATACTCTTTATTTTCAAATGCTGCTGGGAGACGGACAGAATTCCATACTGTACTATACATACCTTAGATCTATCACTCTCATCTATCACTCTGCATTTCATATCAAATTGATTTTGACACATCACATTTGAATAAAACAGTGGTAGAACATGCATACTCATTTACACCTCAATATTAATTGTTACACTTTTTATGCACTAAATAAATGTACATAATTGGTAAAATGCAAGGGAATTAAGTCAAATAAGCCAAATATTCATTGCAAAAAAAAAAAAAGTACTTCCCTATCTAATGCATTATATATTAACACATACATATAGTAAAGTATATGCCAAATATAGGTATAGAAAGATTTTACATCTCTGTGTAAAATCACTTAAACAAATATTCTCCATAACCTACTAAAACAGAATAAACTTTCATTGAGATTAGGTGGGCATTCTGAAAATAAATTTGTCTCTATTCTAAGATTGAAAGAATTGATTTCCTACTTCAAGCCCATTAGTGAGGAGGTCAGAACTTGGGCACTTTGTAGAGTTCATGCAGCCCCAGGCCTTAGCAGCAAGATTCCCTTTGGGGTCAATGACTTCTAACTATTTGAAAACCTACAAGAAGGGGTAAAGAAGTAGAAGATTATAGTTAATCAAGTGGCTTTCAGTATAATCCCTTCCAAAAAAAAACTGTCACTGTAGACCTTTTATCTTTTTGTTCATCAAAATCAAGTTTCCCCTGGGATGCCTGGGTGGCTCAGTGCGTTAAGTCTCTACCTTCAGCACAGGTCATGATCTCAGGGTACTGGGATCGAGCCCCACATCAGGCTCTCTGCTCAGCGGGGAGACTGCTTCCCCCTCTCTGCCTGCCTCTCTGCCGACTTGTGATCTCTCTCTCTCTGTGTCAAATAAATAAATAAAATCTTCAAAAATAAAAACAATCAAGTTTCCCCAAAGAATGTTGTTTAAAAAAAAGCAGGGGTGAAAGGACTAGTTGGTCACGAGTTTTCCCAACACTATCAAATCACAGCAGAAATGACTTAAACAATTAGGATATGGTTTACACAATTAGCATAAAAGTGGATGTAAATAGAAATTTGAAATATCTTAGAAACATACTACATACCACAGTATTTATACCATGGTGAAAAACCTTTAATGTGGCAATAGGATTGGAGCCAAATAACTACAGAACAGAAAAAAAAAAAAAATTGCAAGCTGATCTTCCTTAAGGGAAAGTAGTTTGTGTGTGCATAAAGGTGTTAAAGATCTTAATTTAAAGTCAAATGCTAAGGTCCCACCCAGTTGGAGGTCAAAGGACCTCAATCAATGAGAATAGTTTTGTTTTTAAGAAATAAATGAAACTGGCCCCTGACCTTACCAATGACCATGAACCAACACACACTTTTTTTTTTCTTTTTTACTTAAGACAAAGCTCCCAGATCTTCCTTTAGAGCTATTCACTGTTTCCGCAATCCTAGAACTGTGTTTCTAAACCTGGCCACTGTTGACATTTTGACCCAGGTAATTCTTTGCTGTGAAAGTCTGGCCAGTGCACTGTAAGAGGTTTAGTAACCTGACCTCACTGGCTGCCAGTAGCATCTCTCTGTAAATTGTGACAATTAAAAATATCACCATATATCGCCAAATATCCCCTAAGGGAAAATTGTCCCTGTTGAGATCCGCTTTTCTAAAGAGAAGGGAATAACCTTTGTTAAAGGCAGGCTCACTGAAGAAAGCAAGAAGTGACAGCTAACAGCCTTACAGGCAGGGAAAAGATTGAGAAATGAGACACAACACTCACAACTTGTTGCAGAGCGATCTGGAGTCTTTTAGTATAAGGACTCCAATCACTACACTAAATATGAACATCACCACAATAAATATGAAGAGCAATTATTTTATTCTGCATTAACATAGAGATGTCCTACTGTGAGAGCATCCCTAAGTTAGTGCTGAATAAGACAAATTATGTTCACTATGCTGATACCAAGTCATTAAGAAATTGTTAGAGTTTCTGCAGTGCACCTCATCAAAGAAAATAGAAAAATATTAATACATTTAAGGAAGATATCTTACAAAAGATTGAACTTTTCAAGATTCAAACTAATAAATATTTATTAGGAAAAAAAATGCTTCTGCATAGATATATATCTTAGATTTTCCAGACAATTTTCATTTAGAATATTTCCTTTTATTTGCAGCTGCTCCTTAATTGATGGTTCAGGAAGAAAAAAAAAAAAAAGACATCACCTTAAAAGGTATTCCTGGCAAACTCCATTTCTATTACCGTGTAGCCTTGTCTGACTCACAGGTTTTGCCAGAGATAAATGCCGCCAGCCCCTTCCAGATTAGGTATTCCCATGAAAATGTTAGAAAGAGGTGTGTATTTGACTGAGAACTGGCCAGTTTCCAAAGCCCAAGTCAGAGAAATCTGTATTATCTGGATTCTCCAGAGAAGCAAAGGAGGTAAGAGATGAAATGGCAATGTATAAGTCAAAGTCTTATTTTGCAAGACGTTTTAGAATTTGACATACCCATGGGAGTAAACAACTAAATGAACAAGCCCAATTCTAAAGTTTGAACGACAATTTGAAAGTGGATCACAAGAGTTAGAAAAGAGCTAGGACAGGTATCAATCCTTTCATCATGGTGTTCTGGAGACCTCACTTCTCCCTGAGGCCATGGAGAAAGGATTAGCATAAAGGGACTCCAGAAAGAGCAGCAGAAGGGATTGGAAGGAAGTCAATCATTACATTCTCCATTCAGTTTTACCTTAAGTGTTAAAATCAATCAGCAAACATTCATAGAAACAAAGCTCGGTTTGGAACCCAGCTCAATTACTAATAGTTATGCAATTCTTGGCAAGTTAGTTAACTTCTCTTATCTTTAGTTCTCATAGATGACATAAATATACAGACTAAGTAAAACCCTAATGAAATGAGCATTCACATTTGTTCACCCTCCTGGTGACTGGCTGCTAGTTTTCACTCAGTTTGCTATCCCAAATGAAGATGGGCCCAGTAGTGTTGGGATTTCACAAGTAATTGCTTGCAATCATTCTGGACTCTCTCAAGTCAGTGCATTGCCCCTTGTTCACAGTGTATGTCTCAGTGTCTTAGGTTTTGTGCTTCTTTTGTGACAGAAAAGACCAATTTAAAAATACCATTTTTCATTATCTTGGTAATGATACAACCCTGTATTTCCTGTGTTTCAAGTATCTGAATGTACTTTTGATATTATAGCAATGTTTTATAATACCTACCTTATAGGGCAAAGCAAGGCAGGTCTAGGCTCTGTGGATGTTGAGGCTTATACCGTTTAGAGGACCTTCTTAAAGATAAAAAAATTTTACATATTTACACAAAATTAGGTATGAAAGAGAATGTTTCTTTAGAATCTGAAAGAGAACCATACATTTTTTATTAAGCAATTTAAAACGTCTTTCTGTGGAAGGAAACTTTGTCAGTGAACAGCCCTGAAAACTTAAATTTCATTGGCTTCACAAGACATCTACCTCAGGAGCTGGATGAGAATTAAAGAAGGTCATGAACAGAAATACACAATACCTGGTATTAAGAAATTTTCATCAGCAAATGTTAACATTAGTATTTTTATTACTGTCAAAGCAGTCAATAATGATTATCAAGCAGCTAGTACCAAGTGACACTTGAGGATGTGAGAGGTTTGGGGGGGGCTGTCGGTGATGGATTATAGTCTTCCCACATCTTCTTCTTTGTCTTCTACCTGTGAGAGCTGCCTTCTGCACCCTGGCATGCAATCAGAAGAGATGTCATATGCAGAAGCATCAGTAAATAGAGGCATCCCAGCCCTACTGACCTACCAGTCAACCTTGTGAAATCAGATGTCAAAGCTATGCGGGGTTAAAAAGATAAGAAACTGACAATAGCACAACTTCATAGGGACAATAGCCACAAATATAAATAGCCACAAATTATAATACAACCTACCTGGTAAAATATACATATAAAGAGTTATGGAATTACCAACAAAATGAAAGTAGGGAATTAATTTTGTCCAATAGCATTACAGAAGGCTCCTTGTAATGTGAATTTGAATAAAATTCTAGACAGGAGGAATGATATGCAAAGGGAGGTGAATAGGAACAAGCATGAGCCAAGTGAAACAATTAGTACCCTGAACTTAGGTAGGGTGACAGGAGATGGAACTTCAGAGGCAGTTTGGACTGGAGTTTTCTGCCATGTTAAGGTGTATGGTCTGAGGGGAATGGGAGCTATTCAAGCACTGAGTTGTTGGTTTTTTTGTTTGTTTATTTGTTATACTTATTTTTTTTTATTTCTTTTCAGTGTTCCAGAATTCATTGTTTATGCACCACACCCAGCGCTCCACGCAATATGTGCCCTCCATAATACCCACCACCAGGCTCATCCTAAACTTTAGGAGATCAGCCTTAGGGAAGTTGTGCAAAAGTCACTTATAGGGGGGTAAAATCTACTGTGAGGGAAAGTGCCCTGTGTACAGTTGCACAGGCTGTGCACTGGACAACTCCATGGGAATATCATTCTTATAGACTATAGCAAGAACAACTCCCTTTGAGTTTCACATCACGGGCAAGGATGGTAACCCAGATGAGAGATCATGAAGAACCTAAGCAAGCCAACAATATGAAAAGAATGAAGAGCAGATACCAGCACCAAGAAATATTTCTGAGAGGTCATTAGCAAGCATGGAATACCATACTTTTCTCAGATGGTTTAAAGAAATACAGTTGAGCTTGGGGGCAAACTTGAAATCACAAGCCAGTGAAATTTTTAGCCCATTTCGGAAAAGAATCCTTCCTTCTTAGGACTTTGGATTGACCAACCATCATTAAGGCTAAATAAATATCAGAATTAAACACTGTAGCAAATGAGAAGCTGGAAGTTCGGGCTGTTTCACATTGAATGCTCAGGATACTTGTGAGCACTTCCCCACCCAGACACTTCTTGTTTGGAAAAACAAAAACAAGACAAAATAAACAGACGAACAAAAACATCATTTGTTTCCATTTAGAGAGAGTTCAAGAAAATAGCATTTGTCTTATTTTTCTCACCAGTTTCATTTACTACGGATTTATGGAATTCATGTTCACATTACCTTTAGGGCCCAAAGAAATCCACAAACATAATAGAATGCCAAAACACAGAAGGAAAGTATCAAGTGTCTGTGGAAAACCATTCTGCCTATTTAGTTAAAACCAGTCTTCACCTCCTTCCTCTCAATCTATTTCTAGTCACCAGTTACCTGGACTAAACTTGAACTGCAAACAAAGCCCCCAAGCAATAATATGTCACTGACTTGAGATTTTCTTGTGACATTCATATCAAAATGGAATTCTCTTGTCTTTAGCTATATCACCCAGACTCAAAATAAGACTAATCTGTTTATCTCTAATCCCCAGCAAGTTCATGGTTCATTGTCTGTCATCTCTTCCTTATCAGATCAATTATCAACAACCAGAAAAGAGTGTCAACTGCTTGAAAACATTGGTCTTTTTAACCTCCCTATCTTATAGCCTTTATTTTCCTATCATCACAAGGCTCTATGATATTCGAAAGACCCAACAGAGGTTGCCATGTCTATTGTAATCTCCTGGGAGCTTTTCGGAGATACAGGACCTCAGGCTTTCCCCAACACCTACAGAATCAGAATGTACATTTCTACGAGACCCCAGATGCCTCTCGTGCATGGTAGGGTCCAATCTGCTTTGTGGTAAACGAATCTCTCCAGGTTCAAGGCTGATGCATTGCTTTAGCAAAATCACCATAAGCACACATAACTAATAGAGTGCACAAGTTTTCCAAACAGAAATAATTTGGCCACAGGACGGTTCAAATAAAAGGAGAAAAAGATGAGACAGACACTCAGAAAAGGAAAAAAAGACCACCAGGAACATGGGAAAATGCAGGCTCCAATTAGAAGCACTGAAGTTTCCAAGTTTTGAGGCTGATTCCAATAATTCAACTCTTAAAGACTGCCCACAAAATACAAAGAATTTGGTTCCTTCTCCTCATTTGCATAAGTAAATACCTTCCAATGAGGGCAATATTCATCTCGTATCATATTTTAAGATGATTATAGCCAATCTCAGGTGGTTAAAGTCATTTAGCCTTCAGCCCTGTACCTTATACCCCACCTGAGGCATACTGAGCTCCTTGGAAATGGGCTGCCTATTGTGCCTTACTGCTTAATTATTATATTAACATACTGAAGCTTCCTTTGAATTAGCTCTACTCTGTGAGTGTGTTTATTCTATAGAAAAGCCCTTCAGTGATTTGCAATGAAGGTAATTTTTCTTGTCAGCTTACTTCAAAAATCCAATAAGTATAAATCCAGTGCAATTTGAGTTTTGCCAACATTTTGCTTCCATTTCATTCTGTTTTGTTTCCTTCACATCTTTTTTTTTTTTTTCTTTTTTTCCCCAAACCCTAAGTGCAAAGCTTCATTCTCTGAATGCAAAGCAGGCTGCAACCTTTCTCAGAACACACAGTACTGTTCTGCTGCTCTGGCTTCTGTGATACTGGGCGCCTTTGCCCACAGTCGGCATAATCCAGGTTGCCTGGTAAGAGTGCCTCTTAGAGCGCACTCTGAACTTTGGCCCACTCGGTAGAGATCTGCTCATCCACTAACTGAAAACTGACAAACGTTCATATCTGTAAGTATTAAGCAAGTGAATAAAAGCTTTTGGGGAGCATTGTGTATATAAAACTGTCATTCCCAAACTCATAGTCAACTTTATACCTGCTCCCTAAACTTAAACCTGTGGGGTACTGGCAAGAATATCTTAGAAAAAGAGAAAGAGAGAGACAGAGAGAGAGAGAGAAATGGAGTGTTCTGTATCAGGGCAATCCACGTTAACATGCCCTTCTCTGGTGAGGGCCCTTACAAGTATTAAGTCCTGTTTCTAATTATTTTAGCCACGCCCCCACAACGCATCCTCCTCTTTAAAAGTTTAGCATATGGTAAAGACTAAAGTTAAAGAATAAATGTTGATTTTATTTGAGCTACATGCTTACCCTCATGATTTTTTTTATTGTTTAAGATTCAGGGGGAAGAACCATCCTCCCACAGGCTGTACATGAAGCCAGACAGGAATCCATTTTTTATTTTTTTTCTAAATTTATTTGACAGAGAGAAATCACAAGTAGGCAGAGAGGCAGGCAGAGAGAGAGGAAGGAAAGCAGGCTCCCTGCTGAGCAGAGAGCCGGATGCGGGGCTCGATCCCAGGACCCTGAGATAATGACCTGAGCCGGAAGCAAAGGCCTTAACCCACTGAGCCACCCAGGTAACCCCAGGAATCCATTTTTATTCATCTTGGTAGCCTCCTCCCCCCAGGTACTGGGACAAGAGATTGGTACCCAGTTTTGTGCTCCAAGCTGCTGAATTGTGAACCTACCACCAACTTTGCATCAAGATGCTCCGGTTTCTTTTTAGCTGTATCTGACAGGAGAACAGCAACAAGGAAAAAGGAAAAAAGAAAAACAACAATAGCAAAAATCTCCACCACCAAAGAAAGGAGGTATTGCAGTTCCTTCATCTACATCTGCCACCCAAATAAAATGCTTCATGATTGTTCTTTCCTACACTGTAAAATGTTTCCAGAAATTTCTCACTGTAAAAATGCCTTATAAATGAACTATGATCTTTTTAAGATCACTTATGTGTAGCTTTTTTCTTTTTTTTTTCAGTACTTTATCTCGTTTCCTTCTCATTATAAAGTCGGCCCAGCACCTCACCCACATGGGACAGGGCTTCAGATCCACAATGTCATTTTTATGGCAAAGGGTTACTGTCAAGTCAACAAAACAACTTTGGTAATGCAAGATCTCAGGGGAGAAGGCAGAAGACAAATGAGCGGTGGCTTCAGAACCACCGCGTAACCTCATTTTAATCACCAGTGTTCACCCCTCCGTGTGCCAGGCTGATAGGTTGGTGAGCAGACTCAGAATAGGTCAGCTCCCACCAAGTTCCCATCAAGCGGTGGCAGCTAGAGATATGGTGGTGGACTTTGGTGGTTACCAACACAGGCTTTGAACTCAGACAAGACTGTGGTCCCTGGGTTATCTTGTGTGGCACTAAAAACCAAACACAAAGGGAGACTGAGAACAGAATCCTCGGGGAGGGTTATTTCAATAAAAGGCAATGAGAGTGGTAACAGGCATCAGGGAAAAAGGAAAAATCAGCAGCAGGATTCATCACCAACCTTCATCTTCAAACTTCAGGTTTCAATACTCAGTTAACTATTTTTTTATTCCTATTTCAACGATGCAACTGAATAATAATTGAATGCTTACTTTCTGTTAGGCATTAAGGTCTCTTAGCTGCACGCAGCCTGACTGGGAACACAAGTCAACTTTAGTAACATAACTACTGCAACAGTGATGCAGAATTTGGCAGAGATAATATGCATAGAACGTAAAACACATGAAGATGCAGCATATCTGACTCTAAAGGAAGGTGACATTCAAGGTGGGCCTTCGAGCAGAGGAAGAGTTTGCCAAGCAGCCAAGGAAGGAAAAGGATTTGATTGGAAAAACTAAACACAGGCCTGAGAAAGGTGAGGGGTTAGCGCCCCAACCCCTACATGGTTCCAGGGTCAAGTGTGATTAATTCATGCTTAAACTTATATAGCTACATGTGGCTGGTGGCTATCATGTTGGACAGCACAGGCCTTAGACTAACATTTACACTGTCACTTTGTTTTGGTATCGCCCTAAAACAGGATTTTATTGTTTTAAAGCGATCGTGGGACAAATAAAGAGCTCTTGAGTCTAATTACTTGAATTCAAATTTAGTCTCTTCTTTTACACGTGATTTGACCTTGGGAACTGTGCTTCCCTACTCTTTGCCTTGGTTTCCCCAACTGGCAAAATAAAAGAACTTACCCCTATAGGATTGTGGAAAGGATTAGTGCCTGACATACAATATTTGTGATAAATGTTGGCCATAATTATGAT
Organism: Mustela erminea; assembly: GCF_009829155.1. Lineage (NCBI taxonomy): Eukaryota > Metazoa > Chordata > Mammalia > Carnivora > Mustelidae > Mustela > Mustela erminea. Next base: position 85,500,014 of record NC_045621.1, read on the forward strand.
TTGTGAACCTACAGTCTCTAATACCATGCTACTGTTTGTGAATATGTACAGTCTCCAAGATCAGGTGTTACTTCATTTAATGTGAATAAATACGTGAAATGAATCTTCACAATCCTGTAACAAAGAATAATGTAGTCAGTATAACTAGTACATTTCCTACATGGTAGCTTCACAAGAAGATTTTTCTTTGAAAATAGACAAGCCATTAGCTGGAACATCTTTTTCTTCCTCCAGTTTCACATCAGTTTTTCAGGGTTTTTTTTTTCAATATTTCAGTCACAACTTTGATGATCATTATCATGAAAAAGACCAACAGAGTGGCATTAACTGTGTGTGTAAAGTTTGCGAGTGTTCATTTGAAGCTATTGTTACTTGAAAGATGAGAATAATATGGCCTCATTCCTAAGGCAAATAAATGTTTCTCTACCTGTGAGTATGAAGATATTTTATTTGCACAGGCTACACCATAAACTGTATTAGTCTGCTCTGGGGGAATAAGCGTAGTTTAGTTGCTAGCATTAAAAGTAAAGCAGTCTTTTCATTTAATATAGACTGAGATAAATTCAGATTAAGTATATATTGTGTAAATAAAAATGGTTATAACATTTATTATAAGAACAGCACACAGGACTGTGACTTTTCCGCACCTCTATCATCACACACACAGGAGATTTTAAATCGGTGACGCAATTGAACATGATACAGCATATTCGAGTTATACATCTTCCTTTTCAGAATATGTTATTGATCTACTCTCACTATAGTTTATTTTCTTCCTCAGGGGAAACGAAAAACTTCCTTCTCAATTTGTTCGAAGTTTTTATGACTACCATAGCTTTGTCTGACTTTAATATAACATAATATATTCTAACACATCAATCCAGTGTCTAGCCCATCTCTGTTCTAAATATCACTCCTCCTCATAATATGATTCAATTTAAGAAATCTTTCCAAAGATCGATCTAAATAAATAACAGGTAGCTTTCAGGCAAACAGATGAATTTGCATTACTTTATATTCATCATAAATTTTTCACTTAATTACCAAGGTATCTTGTTCAGAAATACAAAAACAACATTATAAATTAATTGACACTGTCCCTGCTGACGTTTTTAGAACTTCTGTGGAATGTAAAGCCACTGTAAAAAAGTAAAAACAGCCTGCAGAGCCCAACCAGAGGACACACAATATTGAAATAAAAAAGTCTGCAAACATGTCATAGCATTATTTGTGGAATACATTTTGAGATTCAAAGATTTTGTCACTGATAGGTGGTACCCTATTTATTTTCAAATTCAAGGTCAAACCCCCCCTCCCTTCTTTCTTTTGTTATGTATAATACAAACAGACAAAAACCCATATTCTCTTCAAAGCAATTAAAGGAGACTTACTTTCCTTTCATTGCAGAATAATAAAATTGTAATATTACTAAAACCTAGCAACATATTTTCAAAAATCCAGGAGGTAATTGACATGAAATAAATGTACTCTCATTATATAAATCCTACAAAAGCCAGCATTCAATATCAAAAATTTAGGTCCATTTAATATTAACTAAAAGCAAAGGTAACACATTTTTATTTAACTATTTGTGAGTCTACAAAAAGTCTCTTTTCTTAAAGTATTACTTCCAAATAATTGATATAATTGATAACATATAATGTTCCTCAGTGGAAGTAACGTAGCCTCAAAGGAAATATTTCTGAGCATAAATCTAAAATAGCAGGGTGTCTTAATTTTATTAAATTTAGCCATAGTATTTTGTGAAAAAATGAACTTTTATATAATTCCTTCAGAACATGTGATATAAGTACCAAATTAGTTCCCTAAACTTAATGCTAAAACTCATTTTAAAATGTATAAATTCTTCAGTATATATTACTTAGGTTTTTGTCAAATCACTTTAATTATGTATGATATCATTATTTAAAAAATCAAACTTTTTCATTATTAGACATTAAAGTGTCTGCTAATTCTTTTACTGAAATCTCTGCTAAAGCAAGTTGTTTTTATTCTTGGTGAACTAACAACAGCCTGAAGGAATTAGTACTAAGAAGAAAAAGTCAAGAAAAACAAAAATATTTTGTTTGACCAAGTAAAAAGCACCAAAAGTGGTTTGGTTTAAATGATGTACTAATTCGTAAACTAGGTCTAATTCTGTCTGATTTAAACAGCTGGGATTTTTTTTTTTTCCCTGAGTAGCTGAAGAATCAACTTAAACCCCTCTAATGCATGCATCATATCCTCAACATGTCTTTTTTGGCAATACTAATGAATTATTATAAAAGGAATATAGGAAAATAAAATGTTAGTTGCACCAAAAAAAAAAAAAAAGAAAAAAAAAGAATTATAACATGGGTGCTTTGTATAACATGTGTCCATGCACTGGAAGTGAGTATATGGACAACATTCCAATGAAACTAAGAAGCAAATTGTAATCTCTTTTCTGAGTTGAGGACTGAAACCCCTGGTCCCACTCTTGATTGACACATGTGAACCTGCTGACACACGAAAGAGTCAATTTGTAGATTTCTCAACTGCAGTTTGTGGTAGTTGACCCAAATGACCACTGGTTGGTCATCATGCTGACCGTTTCTGAACCACCTTCCCTAGGCATATATAGAATGAAAAAAAAATAGAATAAATGGCTAACTCACTTAATTAACACACTTCCAGAGTTTTCTCAGAAGTCACTCTGCTATGCTGTCAGAAATATCAAAAGTAGGGGCACCTGGGTGGCTCAGTGGGTTAAAGCCTCTACCTTTGGCTCCGGTCATGATCCCAGGGTCCTGGGATCGAGCCCCGCATCAGGCTCTCTGCTCTATGTGTATGTGTCTGCTTCCCTTCCTCTCTCTCTGTCTGCCTCTCTGACTACTTGTGATCTCTGTCTGTCAAATAAATAAAATCTTTAAAAAAAAAAAAAAAAAAAAAAATATATATATATATATATATATATATATATATGCACATACACATACCATTAGAAGCAGGAGTATATAATATAGGGTATTTCATATTTCATACTATCTTCTGCTTTAATGTAGCTGAGCTTCGGCCTAGCTCATCTGTCAATATGAGATTTCTGGTTTAATGACAAAGGACAACCAACCACTCCCACAAACTGAATGACATTCTACTGCCTAACCGGGAACCTCTGCTACTCAGAAATATCCCCCATTCATCTCTGCTATACTGCCTATAAAAGTCCCACCGTGGCTGTTCCGTCTCGTCTGTCTCAAATCTTCAAACCTCTTCAATTCACTTCATTCTCCTTACACTGACTCTAGTCTTCCTTTCTTGAGAATAAGCCCATATGACGTGTGCTTTAAATTCCATTTCCTCCTCCTCAAAACTCGAATACAATGTCATCTTTTCTCTCTGGCCTCCATGTCTCCAGTTTTAAGGGGAAAAGCACAGAATATTTCCCAAAATTCAGTTCTGTCTCTTGTGCTTTTTATCCATCTCATCCCACATCTTCAGTCCTTCTTCAATCATTCATTCATCCAATTAGTTGCTTACTAGGTCAGTGAAGAAATATGTACTAGGTATCTATGGAGTATAGCAGTTTGAAGCCAGAGGTGGGCTCGTTTTGTTATTGTTGTGTTGTGTTTTGTTTAGGATTTTATTTATTTATTTGAAAGAGAGAGAGAGAACAAGCAGAGGGAGAGAGACAAGCAGACTCCCTGTTCAGTAGGCAGTCTGACATGAGGCTTGATCCCAGGACCCCTGAGATCATGACCTGAGCTGAAGTCAGATACTTAACAGACTGAGCCACCCAGGTGCCCCCAGAGGTGAGTCCTAATACCTCTTCTATCATTTTCCAGCTACACTAGTGCAGGCAAGTTTCTTAATCTCTGACATTCAGTTTGCTCAGCTATAAAATGAGTAATAACTTTATCATGTACTAGTATGAAGATGAAATGAGAAATAGAACATTAAACAATTTAATACTATGCTTAGCACATAATAATCTTTGTGGCAAGCAAAATGCTAGTTTCTGTGGGCTTACAGTTGACATCCTTGAGGATGACTTTATATATATACATATATATATATATATGTCTATGTGTCTGTGTATGTATGAATATATATACACATACATAACATACAAATAAAACCTCCTCAGAGTTAGTAGGGCAATATAATATATTGGGTTAGTAGGGCAATATAATATGGAATACATTAGTAGAATAGACATGTGACATAACTGACACAATTGAAAAGTAGTATTTATCCCTATTTGAAGAGTGTACACAGGCAAATTCAGAGGAATAAATTTTTTTTTAAAGATTTTATTTATTTATTCGACAGACAGAGATCACAAGTAGGCAGAGAGGCAGGCAAAGAGAGAGGAGGAAGCAGGCTCCCTCCTGAGCAGAGAGCCCGATATGGGGCTTGATCCCAGGACCCTGGCTGGGATCATGACCTGAGCCGAAGGCAGAGGCTTTAAACCACTGAGCCACTCAGGCGCCCCAGAGGAATAAATTTTAAATTATAATTAGTAAAGATCTAAGCTGAGAGGCCAAATACAAGTAAATTACCAAAGTTTTCTGTTTGTAGTGTTTCTATATTATTTAATGTCTACTTAGAGTTAAAAAAAATATTTTATTTATAATTACTAGAAAAATATAAAACACATAGGGAAAAAATTGATGTGAAAAACATGAGGCCTATATAAAGAAAACAATCCAATTTGGCCAAAGGATATAGAAAGTTTGCAATAAGTTGAAAGATTGTCCCCTTTCCTGGGCATTAGAATAGCTAGAATATCCTGAAGTCAGAACAAAATCCCAATGTGATTTGTTTTGTACTAAAAAAAATTTCAGAAATGTATCTGAAAGGATAAATAACATGGGAATGACATTGGAAATTTGAAAAACGCAGACATATGATGGGAAACATTTCCTAATAGATATTAAGAGATATTTTAGAAGTATGATAATTAAAATAACATGGAACTATCCCCCAAATCAGCAGACGGGAAATGGAATAGAATAGATATCTCAGGACCAAATCATAATTCATATGCAAACATATAGGATACAGGAAAAGACCCAATCCATCAGTGGAAAAAATATAATAATTAACTTCAGTATCTGAGAATTTTTGAACTAAATTATATATTTATCTCATCAGTAAAACTGACCACAAAATGTTTTTTTAATTCTTACATCAGCTATCTCATATCAAATAGCATGAAAGACAAGAAATAAGATGTGAAAATATTTTATGCCTATCAATTGTGGTCCTAGAATGTGAATCTTTCACATTAATGCAAATTAATAAGCAAAACCTAAAACCAAATTATAGGAACAATCAAGTAACAAAAAGAATACAAAGTGCTAATAAGTGTGCGAAAAACAATATATAATCTTACTTACCATAAAAGAAAATGAACTGTAAGTTACCCTCTCTGCCTATCAAAATTAGAAAGAAATAGAAGTAATGCAAGATTCCATGTTTGTTGTAGTAAATTCAAACTAACACACTATTGTTTAGAGAGTAAATCGGTACATGTACCATTTTATTTGTTCATTCATCTATCCATTCAACAAATATTTTGTGAGCACTTACTCTTTATAAGGAACTATTTTTAGTGTTGGACATTTTGTTTTGTTTGGTTTGCTTTTGCTTTATTTTTGTTTTGTTTTTTAGTGTTGGAAAGTTTTTAAGTGTTTCCTTACTCTATTGTAGGGATTACATCTATTGAGTCAACCCGACAGAGATAAGCAATATGAGCAGAAGTGTACCTGTAAAAGATATTTATTAAGATTTTAATACAAAAATTTTAGACACACCAAAAGCCAACAATAAAAAAAGATTACATGAATGTTGATATCTCCATATAATTGCCTGAGTACTCCTTAGGCAAAGCCAACATTTTTTTAAATGTTAAGGGCTTCAAGGGTGATTGATGGAAGTAAAAGTTACATATAGTACAATCACAACTTTGTGATACAACAAAGATGAAGGGGTTGTCACTGGATAGCAAAGTATAGGTTGGTTTTGTTTTCTTTTGTATCCTTTTTCTATTGCTTAGACTAAGCATGTACTAGTTTAAACATTAAAAGAAATAAGATTCATTTTTAATTTAATCAAATAATAAGGAAAGAAGATATTATCTTCATCTAAAAATATGAGAGGACCTCAAAGGCACCTTTCAGAATTTGCTCTATCACTATCTCTTTTCTCTTGCATTTTTATCTTTCCTTGGACTACAAGTGAGCTTGGATCTCTTCTATTTAAAAATTACGTCCTCCTATTTCTTTGAGCTAGACTTTATCTTCCCCACCTGTTATTACTATCAAATTTCTTGAAAAAGCAGTCAGTATTTCTTTTCTCACTTTGTTGCCACCCATATATCCTTTTAAAAATGGGTTCCCACACCAATATATTTATTGACCCAACTCTGTCTCAGATCACTGGTAAGTCTATTCCAAGTTCAGTTTTCTCCATCTTTGCTGTAGTTCTCCATCTGTCTACATTGTTTGATTTTGGTCTTCTTCTGATAGTCTTCTCGTCAATACTTCATTGTTTATTTCTTTCTCTTCCCACTTTTTTTTTAAGATTATTTATTTATTTACTTGAGAGAGAGATATCACAAGCAGGCAGAGAGGCAGGCAGAGAGAGAGGGGGAAGCAGGCTCCCTGCTGAGCAGAGAGCCTGATGCGGGGCTTGATCCCAGGACCCTGAGACCATGAACTGAGCCAAAAGCAGAGGCTTAACCCAGGCGCCCCTCTTCCCACTCTTTAAATAGATGCTTTTCTCCATATTTCATCCTGAACCTTGTCTCTTCTCACTTTTTTTTTACTCTTTTTCTCAAGAGTATTATCCAGTTTCACATATTCAGTTATCACGCCCACGCGTATAACCCATAAATCTCATTTTCAATTTTCCCCTGAACCGTGTCTCCCCTTCTTCTCAGCTGTGTGCTACAGGTTGCTACCTGGATGTTCTTCAAATATCTCAAGCTCAACACATCTAATATCAATATACTCACCCTGCCCTTAAAATGTATTTCTAGACATGGCTTCTCTATTTCTATTTACTTTCTCACAATTTTATGTATACCAAATTCAAAATCTCAGACTACATCTTTGTCTTGTTCCTTTCCACCCAATTAGTTGTCCAAGGCATACTGATTTTTTTTTTTGGGGGGGGGGGCTTGTTTTTTAAATAGCTTTTCATTTCTTTTTTATTCTTTTCAACTCTGATTTAATTACTCTTACCTTAGTGTAACTGGTTTTCTTCCATAGGCATAATACCCTGGTCATTAGTCTTAACTTCTCCCACACTCTCCTGCCGCACAACATGTGGCCAAATTTATCTTCCGACAGTACCACTGTGATTTTATCAGAACCTACTGAAATGCCTTCCAACTGTCTCTTGAAGTAAATGTTCTTTACCTTGGCATTCAAGAATCTTTTCAACCCAGCCCTCACCTTCTTTTTTTCTTCACTACTGTACAGATTTCCTTCTAACATGCACCACTTTCTATGTATAAATTGCCCTTTCTGAAACCAGTAACCCCTGTCCTAGAAGACCAGCACAATAAAACCATAATAGCACAGTCCATCCCCACTGGCTCCTTAATTTAATCACTCTTTTGGCAACTACTGACTTCAATTTGCTACTATTCATGAAGATGCCTTTCTTCTAAGCTATACTGTAAAGTCCTTGAAGACAAAAATTGTATTAAATTTGCTTAAAATACACCATAATACCTGAACAGTGTCTTGCAAATAGCAAACACTCAAATACTGAAGTACAAATTCATGCATTTACAAGCAGCAAATTAACATTTCCTGGTCATTCCTGTACTCGTGTATTTCTGTTAGCAATACGGTTTGTTGGTCTCCTCTGTAAATCCTTAGGAAAAAGAATCCTACCTAGCCCAGATAATCCATTTTTTAAGTCATAGAAACCATCTATACAAAAAGCATTTTTAGCAGGTGTTACATTTCTTACCCATTGTTTTTGTTTTGTTTTGTTTTTTTAAAAAAAGAGGATACTGTTACATTATGATTTGTCAGGGATTATTCCATAATTAAATCTTGATTATTAGGGTGACCATTAGGGTTAAAGCTAATTCTTGATCCAATTAAATCTTTGCAGGAAATCAAAGGTGAATGCACAAGTTCTTAAAAATTGGCCTAATTAGGTACCGCAGTGGTATATGAATCAGGTACCTCTTATTTGGCAGGTTTCTGAAGGGAAAAAAAAAACATTGAATGACCAGTCATCTCCCTGAGCGCCTCTCTTATTTTAATAGCTATTACTCTCAAACCATGCTCATCTCCCCTGAGATACTAGTTGGATTCCTTTCTTGAATAAGTCTTTCAAAAATTAAAGATAAATACAAGGCTCAGAATACCAACAACATCTCTCTCTCTGAGACATTTCTTATATATTAGACCAAAATGGGATGACCTTAGAGCCCATCTTGCTCGGATCAGGTGAAGCTTTCCCTGGGTAAATCTGTTACACAAGACCGTTCCCTCAGCCCTAAGCCAAAAGAAACAAGAGTAAAAGCACAGTAATATGGTAATATCATTCCAAGATCCCAAATGTATCTGTAAAACGTCAGCTGGAAGTTGGTTTAACCTCTCTCGTATTGTCATGTGACCCCCGACGTGGTACCTTCCCTTTATAAGTGAATAGAGCGATTACCATTACCCGTGGAAGCCGGAGTTCCCCAGTGACTCGGAAGAGTCTTGAGAAGGGATAAAGTTTCATAGCTTATTGCAATTCCTCCAGCACTGAAATCTCCTGGAGCCGAAACTCATTCAGAAATGATGAGGCATTTGAAGCTGCCTGAAATAAGGGCTCTCTACTAAACTGCCTGGCTAGTCCATATCCCACCTGAGAAAATGATGAAAAATCACATTCAGAGAAAAAGAAAAAAAGAAACCCATCTCTACAATGGAGTAGAGACAGTGGTTGTCAAGCTGACTTTGATTCAGGCTTGTTGAACTCTTTGGATTCCTAATAGCCCATCTGCACTGGAGGTTTTAAATGCTGCACTGATCTTTTAATTTCTCCCATCTGATTCCTGTGATGACTCCTGTACTCTGGGTAATTAGCGAACTGAGCAAACAAATCGCCACCCTTCCAATACCCGGGTGAATGCACTGTGACAGGTTTGTCAGCCCTTCTAGAAAGCCTCCCCACCATAGTGCCCTGTCACTATGGTATCTCTCCCCTGGCAGTTCCCCGCTTTGCAGAGTAGTGGGGGGAGAAAGTTAACATGTGGGGACTTAACTGAGGCTAACCCAGAATTTGGCTGTCATCCCACAAGAAGCAAAGCAGGAACAACAGGACCCCTTTGCATTCCCAAAATACTTGTTGCCACGTCTGAACAGATTTTCAAGTGCCATTGTGATCATTGGCTCCTGAGCCTCCTTCCCACTGGCTTCATCGGTTACACGCCACATGTATTTTAAAATGGAGCATCCTTTGATCAGGCTGGTGGTAGTAGTGTTCTGTGCAGCACACTTACAGTGACAGGACAAGCTGGTGGTAGTAGTGTTCTGTGCAGCACACTTACAGTGACAGGACAAGCTGTCTGAGCGGGGGGAGACTCTCAGAAGAGCCTGTGTGTTGGGGTGGGGAGCTGAGCTACACCCAAGGAGAGAGACGTGTAGCTACAACGACGGAAAAGAGAAGAAAATAGGGACATCTGCAGAAGAGGGAAATGGGCAACTGACTTACACAAAAAGGATAAATGAGAGAACTAAACTTCTCGAAGAAGATTTAACAAGCAATTCAGTCGCCCAGGTGGGGCAGGATGGCAGAAGAAGTCTAAGGAAACTACTTACTCTCTGAGACTGTATCTGAGTGCTTGTGTGGAGAGCAGCCCTGCTCTGAAGCGAGGTGCTTTTATGTTAGTTTGCCCACTGGAGGTAAGAAAGAAAAGGCAGCAACCGGAAATGGATGTTTAAGGCGACTCCTGAGCCCACGTAGGAAGCAGCCGTCCCTTTGTGGCTGTCCTGCTGCCTTCTCCTGGCGACCCTCTGTGGGCACTGTCATTGTGGAAACTAGCAACAAACTGCCTCCAAGAAAAGAGAAACATTTTAAAAGAAACACAGAGATCTGGTGGGGTTTTTTTGTTTCTCGTGTGTGTGTGTGTGTGTGTGTGTGTGTGTGTGTGTGTGTGTGTGTTTTAAGAGCAAAAATGCAAAGGACAAAATAAATGGGTGAGAGAAGCACATTCAACTTTTTCAGAACTGTGAAATGAAGGGCAGGGGGAGAGAACACAGGAGAGAGAAAGGGAGGAAGAGCTCTAGAGAAAGAGGAGAGCCTACTAAAGAAGCCAACCCCCCTGTACAGACAGCCTGACGCCAGATGGCTTCTTCTAATAAATATTCAACCTTAACTCTGTTCCCATGTAACTTTGTTGTAAAGCTGCCAGCACACCCACACAGATCTGGCCCAGCAAAATGATTACAGTAGTACAAACAAAATAGTGCAATAGAGGAAACAGACAGACAGGGTCCTGTCCACAGACAGGCAGGGCTGGAAGATGGGAGCTGATGGACCTTTAGATTTAATGCTTCGGAACTCCTAATAAGTAGCATGGAAGGGGAGGGGACGTCAGAGGAAGAGAAGAAACATTTAACTCATCTTCTCCCTGCTTCGGGTTTCAGCACTGAAACATATATGTTTTCTTTAGAGATTACATATGTGATACTGTAACTCGAATATTCTTTCCCAATATAACCTCTACATTTAGAGTAATAATAACTTCACTAAAGTCCTTCCCTTTTTCTTTTAATTGCTGCAATATATAGGATTTTGTACTTTAAGAGTTGCCAGTTGGATTAAAAATAGATGATTCACCATAATTTTAACTTTATAAAACTTAGAAGCAATTCTCTATTAGTGTCGACTTCTTCCCTCCCTACTGCTCCTCCCCTCTAGTTATTTTGTATTTAAATTCTATTTAAATATATAGACACCTCTTGATTCTTCAGGGAGGGGCATTCAGTGTGCATTCCAATGTTTCTTTGGGAGATCATTTGAAAATATTGATGCCAGAAGACAAGGCCATTTAACCAAATAATGCCAACATTCAGCCTAAAGAAATGGTGATATAGTGAAATATTATTTTAGAGATGTATATTTTGGCATACAGTAAAATGTGATGTTGGATAAAACTAAAAGAGAACTATATCAAGCTTTTTCAATTTCAGTTTTCCAATGATATATATGAACTTCTTCTAGTTAGAAATGGACTAAACCAACATAGTAATAAAATATGGCAACTTGGAACAAATCATCTAAAATGGTTGGTATAAAAATGAGTTTCTAACTATATTTTACTTTCTATTTATTGAACTGATATCTAAAATTGTCCAGGAACAAAAAAAATCTCTAAAAGTGTTCACTATAAGCGAAGGTGAACACTTACCTAAGATCAAGAATATATTTCATAAGTTTCTTTGAAAACACTGCAAATGGAGACGTAAGAAAAACCAACAACACAAAAATTTAAACACTTAAAAGAGCTAGATAAGTTTCGTTAAGTGCATACTGTTGTTTTGACAATTTGAGAATCTGCACAGATTTTACATTTTATTACACTGACATCAAAAGCTGTATTGATAGGAAAGGACCATGTTTCTAACAAAGAGAGACAGATAAAAATTAGCATTTATCTTCTGGTGATATTGAGCTTTCTAAGGGTAAGTCATAGTTTTTCCCCCCTTCCTGCAGAGAACTGTCTCAGGGAACTGAAAACGCATTAGAAGGTTAAGCCTTCCCGATTAAGGACATGATGGAGAGAAAGCCTTGAAAAGATGTGTACAAATTGCACACATGAAATACAAACAATACAAATATACCCATATACAAAATATGCAGTTGTGCATTCAAAAGAGGTAATGGCATGCAATAATAGGAAATTATTTGAACATCTGTTTGCACATTAATCTGCATATTTTTGCACATGCAATCACCCATTTGCATCAGCATATTTTGCATGTCGCATGCACACGTTAGACACCTGTTATTGGAAACCGGGTCCATAATATGCTGCTAATTCCCTTAAATATAATTCCACTTTTATGAGATTTTTCATAGGCTCTGAAAGATAGTACTTTTTTAAGTGGCCAGTACACACAGGAACACAACAGTAGAAAATGCATGCACTTCTTTCTCATCTATGCATAGGCAGTAGACTTCGGTGTTCAGAGAGAAAACCAAATCAGCAGGTAAAGAAAGCAAGATAACATGGCAGAGGTGAAAGATGACACAATCCAGTTTCTCCCTTCTGAGAGAAAAATGATCAACCTCTGAGGCATGAACTGTGCCAAGCACCATGTTTACCTAGCACATAGTACACAGTCAATAAATATTTGCCGATTCCTTGGTTAATAAAGGAATGCATAATTTAATTTAAATGTCACATTCAATTAATGATTTCTGAGGTACAATGATATATCAGACTCTATTCTGACTGCTTTTGCAGGCCTATCTCATTTAATCCATATGGAAATAACCTTTGAGCAAATACTGAAAGACTGAGCTAAAAAGACTGGGTTCTGTTATTAACTAGAAATGTGATCTTGGACTACTTTCTTTCCTAACTGATTTTGTAAAATGGGAGACTGGGTTGAGTCGGCAAATATGCGGTACATATGGTGCTACCAGCCCCCTCTTCAACCATGGTAGACATAAAAAATAAAATAAAAATAAAAATCCATGCCGGCACATTTTCCCACTGAGAATGGACTTAGCCATAAATTCTTTCTTAACGCAGCACTCCAGGCAACCACCACCAACTGATCAAATCTGGCACCCAAGATGAATCTATTTTCTATCCCTGGACTATATTATCTCTAAAGGCCCCTTCCATAAATGGAATCAAGAACTCTTATAGAACACTAAAATCCCATGTTTTTAAGGAAACTATCCTAACTACTTGCTTGTTTTCTAATTACAATGTATTGAATATGCTCTAAGACTCGTGGACCAAACACTGGCTCTGTGTGGAATTCCACCACAATGATATGCTAAATGGATTTCACCCATAAAATACGCGAAAGCAAAATAATGTTCGATCTCTTTCCCTCTCTTGGATTATCCATAAAGTACTTTCTTCCAGGCAGTTATGCAAAGCGTATCAGGAAAGCAGCATGCAGCAACAGTACAGTGTAGCACAGCACAACCCTTCAGGATGGAAGAGAGACAGCAGCCGTGGTCCCAGCTTCTGCCAGACAGAGCGTTGGTGGTGTGACAGAAAGCACAGAAACCTGGAGGCACGTTAAAAGGACATACTCAGACTACTCCAGTGATATGGAAAGATGGGAAACAAATGCAGCTCTCTGGGGGGATGGGTTTTGAGAAGAGTCCTGGGAAATCCTTCAGTGATAAGCACTGCAAACAGCTGAAATGAATCCATCAAAAGTATATCCTGAGTGTTTGCTCTGTGTCCAGCACTGTGCTATATTCTTAGAGAAGAACAATAAAAGACTATAACATAGTGCCTGCTTTTGGAGAAATTGTCTTCTAGTTGGAAGAAATAAAACTTATAGATAACATTATAAAACTGCTTATAAGCCAAGGATACTTTTTTTTTTTTCCCAACCACATCTATACCCATATGGACAACATTTCAATCAACTATATCACTTTGAATGGCAAGGCTCCAAGAATTCCCAGAGTCTTTTTTATGAGGGAGCAAAATGCCCCCTGCTGTGATCTTACCTCTTGGGCCATTTTCCTAGCTATTTACTCTGTCATGCCTCTTCATTTCACCATGGTGGTAGCATGTTCTTTTCCCCTGCGTATCACATATAAGTCTTGCTCCTAGAACTGTCATTCAAATTTCCCTCAAGGAATTACCTTTCTCCCACTCCCAGTCTTTGAGGATAGGGCCGGGCTGAAGTCCACACCCCAGTGCTAAGGAGGGGCACACAATCCCAGATGGAGAATCACAGTGAGTCCTAGCATTTGTTACGACTACAGTGAAAGAGAACTACCACGCATGACTGCACTAGCTGGTGGCCACAGTTAGAAACTGACAGTAGACCCCTAAAAGGAAGGGGGGCTGAGAGATGGAAACAGACAAATCCATAGTGGCATAGTATGAGCACTGCTATACCGCAATGTTTGATTCTAGCTATGTTCATGGACTTCTTGATTTTCCAAACGATTAGACTCTTCCTTCCCATCCACTACCCAGCTCAAATCATTGTAAATTGGATTTCAATCACAATCAATCAAAACAACTTGGTAAATTCAGGGGCGCCTGGGTGGCTCAGTAGGTTAAAGCCTCTGCCTTGGGCTCAGGTCACGATCTCGGGGTCCTGGGATCGAGTCCCGCATCGGGCTCTCTACTCGGCGGGGAGCCTGCTTCCTCCTCTCTCTGCCTTTCTCTCTGCCTACTTCTGATCTGTCTCTGTCAAAGGAATAAATAAAAATTTAAGAAAAAAAAAAAAACTTGGTAAATTCGATCCACATCACTAGCATGCACTGAGGCTATCAGTTAGTCCCATTATCAAAATATATGCAAAACAAATTTAAGTCACTTTCCCAAATCCCATAATGAAGGTCAACAAAACAATTACAAAAAGTAATTTAAAAAGAAAATAAGTTGAAGCACCGCGTTATTATAAACTATTTTCTATAACTATTTTCTTACTCTTGTGGGGACTGATAACCAGGTCCCATTTCTCTTCACATTGCGCAAGACCCTCCTAGATATACCCTTCTGGGAAATATTAGGAAATAAGATCACCACCACGATTGCCCTTCACTGTACTCTTCACTTGAATTAGGATTCTCTCAAGTTGCTGGTACAGATCTTTTATGAAAACAGAGTATCTAATTATTGGGAAGAATTATCAGAATTTCAAGAAGCTCACTTTAGGTCTATTTACAGAACCATTAGTGTTAATTCTCAATTTAGAGCCTCTTCTCCTCCCACTTATTTCCCCTATGAGTCCAGCCAGCTCTCACTGGGTTGCTCAGAGAGAAAGGTCTAAAAAAGACAAATTTCATCTCAGAATTTAGAGTAACACCTAAGGACAACAGACGATGGTCACTCCCAGGTCATCCCAGGATCCTGGCAAGGACACTAAGGTATTTTTGCCTGACTCCAGGAAGTACTTTATGCAATGGAATTATCTAGCTGGTACAAATAAGTAATAGAGAAACAGCCAAGATGAGGAGGGGTCAAGTTTCTCCACATAATATCAGAGTAAATCCATAATAACTGCCTAACTGAACCACCAAGTCGTTAGCTCATTGCCTAACCTAAGAAGTTACCCTGCTGTTTTAATGAAAGTTAGCTGTGGGAATATCTCCATCACAGCATCCCTACTACTGGTATTACTTTTAAACTAAGCATTTGTTCTTTTTAGTCTACTTCCTGTTTAGAAATCGCTTCTATTTTGAGTGGTATGTTTACTTTTTCACCTTTTTGTAAGAACTGCATTTTATTAGCTCGAATTCAAATACAGCTAAATGAGGAAAACCCAATAAAGGGACTTAAATTTTTTTTCAGCCAATAAATTTCCTGTGAAATGCCAAGTTTGTGGCTGTGCCTGCAGTCATTTTAGTTATAAGACACATAGTAGGAAACAGTTTTGGGGTTTTCAGCCGTTCATTTATAAATTGAATAAGATAGATGTGTTCATTCATATGAAGTAATGTAATTTTTCTTGGGAAAGTTTAATATTATACAAATCCATTAGCATATTTACAAATTAATCTTCCCTTAGGAAAAAAAAAGATTGAAGATTTACAGAAGGAAGGGCTTTATTACTTTTAAAACTGCATTTTTAAAGAAAATAAAAGAAAAAGCAGGAAAATTATATTGAACTATAAATGCTTTTTTATGACTAACAGTTTTGTAACACCAAAATTTATGAAAGGAGAGGAGAATAGCATATAACGTAAAAAGCATTTTCAAGGAGTCCACAGAAATTGCAACTCCTATATCACCAATTGCAAACTCCTATAAAATTAAGCTTGTTTATGTGAATGCAAGCTAAATGGCATTAAATTCATTAGACACTTAAAGCTATTATTGTGAATTTCTCCTGAATTTTTTTTGTTTGTCTAAAATCTCTAGCTATTTGTTCTAATGTTCTGCAAGGAGGGATTTTTCAACCTTCACAATGCCAGTGACAGTAACGAAAACCTACGTTCCTTGAGTTTCTTCCTCAAACTTTCAGTAACTTGTTAATGTTGAGCAAGTATCTGACAACGTAATGCATTCCTAACAATCCACTGTCATAAAATAGACTTTCCTGCAGAGAAAAACTTAGAGTATAGGGTAAAGGAAGTCTCGATTTACACACAAATTCCTGACATATCATAAAAAAGAAAAGAAGTGATCTGATTTTTCCCCAGATAGTCTCCTTTTTGCTCATCCCTAGCATTTATTTCTAAATGTCTTTTTTTTTAAAAAAAAAAAAAAAAGAAGGGCTAATGGGACTTTCTACACAAAGAATGCAGCATGATCCCAACAGCAGTCTTATAAATAAGATACAAAATTTAATGACTTATTAATAACCACTTTTTGCAATGTATCCCACTATAGAAAAAATCAAAGTATTAGTTATATGAAGATAATTTCTTTCCTCAAGAAAAATCTGTTGAAACATTTTTTGCATGCACAATTTTGTAGGTTGAAAATCATATACTAATAATTAAAAATAAAAAACAAATGGCTACTATTTATTGATCACCTCTTGTAATCTAGGATTGTACTAAATGTTTTTAGTGCATTGTCATATTCAACATTCACAGCAGCCCTATTGGTAAGTACTATGAACATTTACATTTTACAGGTGAAAAAATTAAGCTTAAATATAATAAATATCCAAAGATATACAACTAGTAAATAATGTGGCTCAGAATGGAATTCCATTCCCTCTGATTCCAAAGTCTGTGCCATTAACTTTACTCTGTATGTTGAAATTCAAGTAAACTTCCTTCCCAGTGTTTCAATTTAAAAAATGAACTATTAATATCACCTAGAATAATTTCAGTGACATGGACCTCACTATTATAATTTAGCAACACCAGATATTAGAAAGTGTCTTTCTATTATATTCAATCAAATTCTACTTTTATAATATATATGCACTTGTTCCATGTTGTTTTTCGTTACCTTTTTGTTTTTGTTTTTGTTGTTTCTCTTCTCTGAAACATTATACTATCAGTGTTTTACAGTGGCTCCCATAAAACATCTCCTTTCTAGACTAAATGTATTCATCTTGCAATAGCAGTCCCCGAAAGGACATGTCAGGTTCTCTCAATACCTGTTCTCCTGCCCCGAGGCCCACTGTTCTTCAAGTCCCTTCTCACAAAGGATACCCCAATGGGGCACAACCCTCCATAAGGACTTGATCATCAGGAATATTAGGACTTCAATTCTTAGTTCAAATCTCTTTCACCTCAAAGCTCTAACACTGTGTGTAAAGCCATGGCAATTAGATTCTGGGATCAGTGAGATGTAGCCTTTGACAAAAGGAAACAAATAGTATTCTGAAAAGACTCATACTTTCCTCTTTTTTTCCCCCCCCCCTTTTTGCATGACTTGCCAGGCCAATGATTCGGTAATAGCTCTGAATAGGAAAGAAACCTCTGAGGCAATCCTGCAGAGCCAAGACAAGAAAAGAAGATCCTTCCCTCACAATCCTTTAGTAATGGTCCTGAAATCAACCAGAACCCAAAAAAGTGGTCTTTCTGTTTGGAGTCACCCCAAGTTTTACTTGATAGACTAGAAGTCCTTCCCCATCCTGTGTATGTGGAAAAAACTGAATTCACCAAATTCACAGGAAATATTTGAAGATAAGCCCAAAAGGACCTCCAGAGAGCCTTTTTGCCCCTATTGAAATCCCACATCTCCATGACAGTGGCACACAGATATAAGCACACAGTACAATGTATGTTTGCATAGCACTTCTGCCTTCAGTGTATCACTTCATGTTGATAGGCAAGGTAGAAAGGGGACAGCTGTTTGTTCTCTTCATTCAAGAGAGAAACTGAGAGCTGGGAATGCTAAAGAGCTTTTTACATTTCACCCAGTAAATGGCAGCGGAGCTGAGAAAAACAAGATTGGCCTTCCAGATTAATGCACTCTTCAAACTTCCTCTCATGAAATGTGCTGCAGTCCATCACACTTAACCTACACTTTCCACACCTCCAGAAGGAGATACCCATAGATATACCTATTTACTTTGGCTTGAGCTCAAAGAAATAAGCTTGCAAAGCTGGTCTTTTCTTTGTGCATTAACTTTAATTTCGCCTTTCCTCACATGCACTACAGGAACATCAGGTAGATCCATTTACTTCCACCCCCTCATCCCACTGCTCCTCCTAAAGTGACATATTAATTATGGCTAGTTTGAAATTTTCTCTTACAAATGTAGGCTCAGACTTCAACACCTAAATGAATTATATATACACCGTGCAAGCCTGTTTGTTCCAGGTTTCTTAAAAGGAGAAAATGAATGCAGTGTATTAATCATCAAACTGATGTTCCTGATTGAAAAATAAATTATTTAAATGAGCAACACTCCAGGTTTTTTAATATGTTACTTTCTAGATATTTTTTTCAACATGCAAGGTGAGAAGAATGAAAGAAATGTTAAAGTTCACTACCAAGATGATACAGGAACCAAATTAAAACTTATATAGGTTATTCAATAACGTCAACCCAAACTCTTGGGTCTTACTATCAAATGATTCTGCAGTGATCTGTTAAATTTACTGGATGGCATTCCGAACTAACTTTTTAAAAAGTCTAAAAATCCAGGTTGACAGCTACAGACCTAAATACATCTTATCCCTTTCACACACAAAGAACTAATGCACCCCCTAATGTAGATTTCCTCTTTAAAAATCTTAACTTTCGAATGTATGGAAGTTATCTCATTCCATAGGAGTTCCTCTACTCTACCATTCAAATGTATGGAAGTAGAATAGCCATGATACATGTTTAGCCAGTCCATATTCCCTCTGATTTAGCTTCTTAGCATATTCCTCATGTTCTCCATTTTATTTAAAGTTGTATTTCAGATATACCACACATACAACTAAAAATTACAAGGATGAAACTACCAATAAGATAAAATACAAGAAGAAAGAAAAAAAAACTCAAGAAGGGAAAAAACACCTTGAATAGAATGTAAGTAGTCTGAGTAGTCATTGAAACCACCACATAGAGTGTGCATGAATCAATGAAAAAAAAAAAAAAAGAATACCCAGTGAGCACAATTTATTAAACTCAGCAGGTACAGGGAAGGCATTCAATGATGAGAGTTATATTAGTCAGGGGAGGCTAATTGCTTTAAAAAAAAAAAAAAACACGAAAGTATAATGGCACAAAATCAAGAGAGTTTTTGTTAAAAGGTGGCACTGAGAGGAAAAATGTTGATTGGGGCCCTCCTCTGTGCGGTTACTCAAAGATGAGGCTCCACCATATTCAACACATGGCTTCTAGGGGATTGTCTCCCTTCTGGTCAGCAGGTAAGGATGAAAAGAATGCAGAAGTATTTGTAGTGATTTTTAATGGGCTGGACCTGAATGGAAGGCACTTGGCTTTTACTCACATTCTATTGGTTAGGAACTCTCACATGATCACAATTAAACATAACAGAGGCTAAAAAACGTTGTGAGTATATGGTCATGAAAAAGATAGATTATCCATAGAAGACTATGGATTTCTTTTTTTTTTTTTTTTTTTTTTTTTTAATTAGTGGTTTCTGCCACTGTCTGCCCTTCTGGTCACCATAGTTTCGTTGACACTTCTTCCCACACATCAAACATCCAGTAATATCCTGAAAAGAAACAATACACTTAATGCATCCAGCTCAAGTCCATTGGCCATTGAGTGATTGTATTTCTTTCTATTTAAATGTTAGGTGTTTTTCTGTGGCCCTGGGAGATGTAACTAAGAGTAAAAGTCCTTCTTCTCCCTTATACATATCTCTATGAATAGTAGAGTAACTCCTATGGGATGAGGTAATTCCAATAAGACTTCAAGTGTGAAGAGAGGAAAAAGATGGAGGGCACACAGTAATCAAAAGCCATACCAATGATGAAACCCTGGTGATTAGGAATAGTAAAGTCATAATTCCTGAGAGTTGGACAAGTTCCAAAGACCCTTAATTCAACCCCCTAGGAGAAGTTACAATGTCCACTGTTCTTCATGCCCTAGCTGCACCTACCAGGATATTTTTCCTTGCCTATCATCCTACATGGCCATATCTGAAGTGAGCACTAAAAAACATACTGACTTTCACAGGTTAAAGTAATCACTGTCCATTCCAGCTAATGTAAATTTGGGAAACTGAGTGTTGTTTTATAATCACAGGATTTTGTAAGTCTCGAAATGTTTTATTGGCAATACAATTCCCTCAAATCCTTAGTTGGCTTCTAATTTAATCGTTTCTAGTCAGTTCCATGAGTCAGTAACAACCAACCAAATTATTTTTCAGATTTAAGACAGGTCTCTTTTACTGATTTATTTAAATTTTTGATTTGTTTATCAACTTATTTTGTTTACTTTCTCTGTACCTAATGGCAGCTGCTCTGGGTCATCTAAAACCAAACAATAGGCTTGAATGGGAAGGTAAGCCACTTAATTATTTTGAGATATAATTCACATACCATACTATTTGCCCATTTAAAGCATACAGTTCAATAGTTTTTAGCAGACTTACAGATATGTGCAATCTCGTGACAATTTTAGAGCATTTTCATTGCCTTATAAAGAAACTTCATTTCCTTTAGCTACCACATATCTACTCTTCCATTCCTCCAGTTCTCAGCAAACTATTATTTTCAAAGTCTAGATTTGACCTATTCTGGATATTTCGTAACAATTGGGTCATAAAATACATGATCTTTTGCGACTGACTCCTTTCATTTATCATAATGTTTTCAAAGCTCATGCATGGTGAAGTATGTGTCAGTAGTTCCTTCCTTTTTGTGGCAGAATAATATTGCATTGGGAATGGATATGTCACATTTAGGTTATCCAATTATCAGTTCTTGAATACTTGCACTGTTTCTAACTTTGGGCTATTATGAATAATGCTATCACAACCATTTATGTAACACTCTTTGCATAGACACGTTTTCATTTCTTTTGGAATGAAATTATTGCATCGGATGGTAACTCTATGTTTCACCATCTGAGGAACTTCCAAACTGTTTTCCAAAATGGCAGCACTAATTTATATTATCAACAGTGATGTATGAGGATTTTCATTTCTGCACATCTTTACCAACAATTTTTACTATCTGACTTTTTTATTATAGCCTTCCTAATGAGTATGATGTGGTAGCTCATTGTGGTTTTGATTTGCATTTTCTGATCACTAAAGATAACAAGCATTTTTCAAATGCTTATTTACCATTTGTATATCTTCTTTGGAAAAGTGTCTTTTGACTCCTTTAGCCATTTTCCAATTGGGTTGTTTCACTATAGAGTTGAAAAGGTCCTTTATATATTTTATATACAATTTCCTTATCATATATATGATTTGAAAATATTTTTCCTATTCTGTGGTTTCTCTTTAAACATTCTTGAAAGTCATTTTGATTAGGCTAATTTATCTATTATTTTTGTAGTTCTTCATGCTTTCGGTGTCTTATCTTAAACTCCATTGTCTGGGTGCCTGGGTGGCTCATTTGATTAAGCAACTTCCTTTGGCTCAGGTTGTGACATTGGAGTCCCAGGATCAAGTCTGATATCAGGTTCCCTGCTCTGCAGAGATTCTGCTTCTTCCTCTGACTTCTCCCTTCTCATGCTTCCTTTCTCTCACTCATTCTCTCTCTCTCTCTCTCAAATAAATAAAAGCTTTAAAAAAATAATAATAAAATAAAATAATCAATAAAAATCCATTGTCAAATCTGAGACCATGATTATATTTGGTCATGTTTTCTTCTAAGAGTTTTATGGTTTTAGTACATACATTTAGGTCTTCTATCCATTTTATGTTAATTTTTGTAGAAACTGTGAGGTGAAGATCCAATTTCATTGTTTTGCATATGGCCGTCCAGTTGTCCAAAGCACCATTTATTGAAAAAAACTATTCTTTCACCATCAAATGGTGGAAAAAAAAAAAACTGGTCTAAAATCCGTTGACGATAGAAACATGTATTTCTGGACTTTCGATTTTATTCTGTAAATCTATCTTTAT
This sequence comes from Mustela erminea, assembly GCF_009829155.1. Taxonomy (NCBI): domain Eukaryota; kingdom Metazoa; phylum Chordata; class Mammalia; order Carnivora; family Mustelidae; genus Mustela; species Mustela erminea. The sequence continues at coordinate 85,522,180 of NC_045621.1, forward strand.
CCTGATACTGATACCATATTGTCTTGATTACTCTTGCTTTATAGTATGTTTCAAAATTGGGAAGTGTGAGTCCCCCAAATTTGTTCTTCATTTAAAGATTGGTTTTGGTTTTTCTAGGCCTCTTGTAATTCCACATGAATTTTAGGATCAGCTTGTCAATTCTTACAAAGAAGTCAGTTGAGATTCAGAAAGAGATTTCAGATAGAGATTTCAGATTGAGAAACCAGATAGAGATTTCATTGAAACTTAGATTAATTTGGGAGTATTGACTTTTTAGTAATATTAAGTCTTCCAGTGCAAGACCATGTTTGTGCTCCCATTTATTTGGATTTTTCTTAATTTCTTTAACAATGTTGTACAGTTTTAAGAGCAAAAGTTTTGTTAAACTTATTCCCACATATTTTATTTTTTTGATGTTATTGTATAATGAAATTATTTTCTTAATTTCATTTTATCCTGTTCATAGAAGGGAAATAGAAATACAATTGATTTGTGTATATTGACTTTGTATCTTCCAACCTTACTGAACACATTTTTTAGCTCTAAATGCTTTTTAGTGGATTCTTTAAAATTTCCTGCATACAAGATTATGACATCTGTAAATAGATGTAGTTTTACCTCTTCCTTTCCAATATGGATATGTTTTCTTTATTAATCTTGCCTAATTGTCCCTGGCTAGAAACACTATACAATGCTGAAAAAAAAAGTACAAGAGCGGATATCCTTGTCTTGTTCCTGATCTTTATCATACTTGTAGGTATGAAGTTAGCTGTGAGTTTTTAATAGATGTCCTTTAACTGGTTAATGAAGTTCCCTTCTATTCCTAGTTTGTTGAGTGTTTTTATCATAAAAGAGTGTTAAGTTCTGTCAAATGCTTTTTCTCTGAATCTATTGTGATGATCACATGGGTTTTTTTGTTTTTCTTATTCTATTGATGTAGTAGATTATATTCATTGATTTTCAGACATTAAGTCAACCTTGTGTTCCTAGAATAACTCCCACTTGGTCATGGTACAATTCTTTTATATATTACTGGATTCAGTTTGTTAATATTTTGTTGATGATTTTTTTTACATTGATATTCATAAGAAATTTTGCTCTGTAGTTTTCTTCTGATGTCTTTGTTTGGCTTGTATCAGAATAATACTGTTTATATGACATATGTTTTATATCCTACACTTTCAAACATCTATCTTTGCATTTAAAGTGAGTCTCCTATAGATAGCAAATAGTTCATCTTGCTTTTTCAGTCAGCCTGACAATTTTTACCTTTTAATTAGATTGTTTAATCTATTCACACTTAGAATATTATGATATAATTGAATTGAGGTCTGCCATTTCATTTTTTTATCTATATTTCTCATGTCTTTTTTGTTCCCCTACTTCTCTTTTTCTTCTTCTTTTGCACTAAGTGAACATTTCCTACTGTAACATTTTAATATCTTTAATGATTTTTTTTTACTTTTGTTTTTTGTTATTTCCTTAGTGACTGCTCTAGGGCTTGCTATAAATCTCTACTTAGCAGAAACAGCTTCAAATTTATACTAACTTAATTTCAATAAAATGTAGAAATGCTACTTTTGTATAACTCTATTCTCCCATTTTGGGAGGGTATTATTGTATATATTACATCTATAAATGTTATGAACCCAACAATACATTATATTTTATATAATTTTTTGTTCTTCAAAGAACCTAAATGGAGAAAAAAGAGTATGTAAGCATTTATAGCTTTTGTTATATCAATCTTGTTATTTCTGGTTGTCATCATTTGTTCCTGTGAATTCAAGTTACCATCTGGAGTCATTTCCTTAGCCCAATACAGCTTTGCTCCCACCCACTTCCTTGTGCTATTATTGACAAATACATTACATTTCTATATGTTACAGGCCCAACAACACATTATATACATATGGCTTTATACAATTATTTTTTAAATCAGTAGAAGAGAAAAAAATGAGAATAAATAGGCATTTGTACATTATATTAAAATTATATCCTTTCCTATACCAGTTTGTTTTTTGTTTTATTTATTTATTTATTTATTTATTTATTTTGCTTTATTTTGTTTGGATTCTGAGTACTGTTTAGAGTCACTTGCTTTCAGCCTGAAGAAATCCTTTCAGTATTTCTCATAAGTCACGTCCTCTAGCTATAAATACTCTGAGTTTTACTTATCTGGGGGTATCTTTATTTTGCCTTTATTTTTGAAAGATAGGTTTGCTGGCTATAGGATCCTCGGTTGGGAGGGTTTTTCTTCAAGCATTTAGAATATGTTATTCTACTGCTTTTTGGCCTCCATTGCTTCTGATGAGAACTCAAGTGTAAATCTTATTGGAGTTCTCTTTTAGGTAATGAGTCATTTTTCTCTTGCAGCTATCAAGACATTCTCCTTGTCTTTGCATTTCAGCATTTTATTATGGTGTGTCTATTTATAGATTTCTTTGTGTTTATCTTTATTGGAGGTCACTGAGCTCCCTGGATGTACAAAATAATGTTTGTCAATAAATTTTGGAAATTTTTAGTGATTATTTCTTTGAATATTTTTCTGCTACTTTCTCTCTCTTTTCTTTCTTGGTCCTCCCATGAGGTATATGTCAGATACTAATAATGTCCCACATTTCTCTGAGGCACTGTTTATTCTTTTTCATTCTTTCCTCTCTGTTTTTTGTATAATCTCTATTAATATAATAATAGGTAATATAATAATATAATAATAAGTATAATCTCTATTAATCTAGAAATTTTTATTATTTTTTTAATATTTTATTTATTTATTTGACAGAGAGCGATCACAAGTAGGCAGAGAGGCACGCAGAGACATCCAACTGGGAGGTAGGAGGGAAAGTTGTTTTCCCCATGGTGTGAACCTTTTATTGTCATCCTGTGTTCTCCACTATAACAGTCCGGGATAGAGTTTCTGCCTTCCTGAACTGAGAGTCAAAAAAAAGTGTGGAACTTGGTTCAAAGACCGCATACTCTCACCAATTTTAAAAGATTTTCTCAAATAAATATTTCTTCACTTGTATGTCCAGTCATTTTCAGCGACTTTAACTTTGAAAAATTTCCTCAGTTTTACTGGGAAGATCTGAGAAGCTCTTCATACTGCCATATCAGAAATAGAACTTCCAACTCCCTTAATTTTATCTTTGCTATAATGTGAGTCCATTTTTTTAAATGAGAAGCATTATTGGGACTTTGACAAAGTCTTTTTCAGCATTTTTGCTTACTCTTTGGACAGAAGTGGACTCTATATTTCTAAGAGGTCATTTATACTTACAAATCAGCCTATTCTTTCCTGATCTCATCTCAGCCTTGCAACACTACGTCAAATACAGCAAAGAGCAACACACAAATAGTCTCACCCTTTCTAACAACTTCTCTTAAACTGGCTCACTATATCTGCCTTCCAGCCACTAAGTAACACAGATCTCCAATATCTTTCTATTTCCCAGTATTTGTTTCATTGCTTTCTTCAGACCAACCATTATAAACCAATGGCCCATATTTTAAGTTTTTGGTATGGTAGTAATATACTTCAAAATACTGATTTCTGTTTTAATTAGGTAAGGTAGACTATTAAAACAAATAAAACCTATTGAACTGCATTTCTTGCTTATAGAATAGTCCTGGGCTGGAATGTCCTTACTCAAACTAATATAGAAATTAAAAAAAAAAATAGAGAAATGACTTTATGAGGAATCTGCAGAATATCTTTCAGGCAGCACACAATCTAAAATATATTTCTGTCTTACTTAAAAGAAGGAAAGTCTATAAAACCTCTCCATTATAGACTCAGAGATTTTCATGGGCATTTACATACACAAAGCATTATTAACTTGAGAGATTTTTCTAAAGTAAATTTGCAAGCATGTTGAGAAGAGCATTTATAGAACATTAAAAGACAGTTTCATTTCCTGAGGTTCTTGTATTTTATACATTTGTTGGAGGTAAGATTTGGGGAAACAGATATTTGTTCCCCAATTCTCATATTTTCACAGAGGGGTGGAATTCCCACTCCACTCTAGAAGGGAAAATGAATAAGGTAGGAGGCATTTTAAGCTTTCCTCTGCTACACACTCAGTCCCATGGTGTTATAAGCTAAACTGTGTGCATATATACCTCATTCATAAGTCGAAATCCTAACCCCTCAGTGTCTCAGAATGTGACTGTATTTAGAGATAGGGTTTTTACAAGAGTAATTAAGGTAAAATGAATTAATACAGGGTTGCTAGTCCAATATTACTTTGTTTTTATAAGAAGAAACTAGGACACAGACAATATGGAGCCTGAGAGACAACCATATGAGGACATAGTGAGAAAGTGGCCATCTTCAAGCTAAGGAGAGAAACCAACCCCATCAACCTCTTGATCTCAGACTTCTATCCTCTAAAACCATGAAAAAATAAATGTCTGTTGTTTAAGCCACCCCATCTGTGGTATTTTGTTATGGTAGCCTAAATAAACTAAAAAACACAGTAGGAAGGATAATATATAATTGGTAAGTTTAAGAGAAGTAATGGGGCATACTTGGTATCTTCCAACAGTAAACAGCAGCTCATGAGCAAGGCACTTATTAATTTATCCAAATATAGTTATTAAGTAAATACTGCAGACTGGGTACTATGTTAGATGCTGCTAGTTAAGTAGTAAAATATTCAGATATGGTGTCTGCCTGCAAGAAACTTAGAAATTAATGGAAAGGAGGGAATAATTAAGAAATTCTGTGTGTACAAGAGTACCCAGAATATGGGGAAAAGCTGGGTAGCTCTAGGGAAATCTAAGGAGCTGATGCCCATATTGATCTACATTGGGTAGTGGGAATTGAGGGGAAAATAGAAACTATGGGTCAAAGCAGTGAGCCAAAAGAATCTTTCTGATCTGCTGACCAGATTCTGATATAATTTTGTCAAGGGGCAACCTACCTTTAGATGATCATTTATTTAAACAGATGGACCAGGACTTGATATGAGCCACAGAGACAATTACTGGCTAAGGGTTCCTCCTGTTTTCTAGAGACCGACTTAGGTCTATCACCAAAGCCTTACTTGTTAACCAAAGTATACAAATACATAAAGCAAACTCTAAATAACGCATGGTCAAACTTAGCACATTTCAATAATTCCATATATTTATTTCAGAGTCTGAATAATAATGATGAGGAAAGCACAGAGTTTGGAACTGGAGTCAATGTCAAATGAAACATATACGTGAGTACTAGGGAAGTGCCAACTACTGCTAGGTACTGAGGAGAAAGTGGTGAGGGAAAATAAACAGTTGTGGTCCCTGTCACTAATGAACCTGAGAAGTTATTTAATCTCTCTGAATCAGTTTTCTTATATGATGAATCAAGGTCATGATAGCTATTTTGGAAAGTCTTGTAAAGAATAAATGAAAAAATAAAGCCATTTAAAAGTACTTCGCACAGAGTCTGCAAATAGCTATGTTTTGAATGTTATTTCTTTCTCATTTCTCTCCACCTTTGCTTGCTGCAAAAAGTACCAACTTAAGGAGTCTCTTTGGGTATTCTTCAATGAGTTACATTATCTTCACAGTCAAAATCCAAGGCTTAGAGAAAGATGATGAGAAGAGGCTGGATTTTGTTTGAGTAAACCAGCCCTTGCACTATCATGAATAAAACTTTTATAGTCTTAAGTGCATTCTTCTAAAAGGGGTGTGTGTGTGTGCGTATCATTTCTTCTCTATTTTGCCAGTTGTCTCATCCTTATCTTTAAAATATTAAATTCAGAGCAAAGAGCAAAATCACTTGTTGAAATAGAAAGAGAATGTCACAAAGAATAATCTGCAAGCACTAAAATCGAAATACTCCATCCTCTTAAAGCATTAAGAATGATCTTATATTTTTACATGCAGAATACAAACATATACATATATATATACATATATTCCATAGTATATAATTATCTTCCCTTTCTCCAGAAAAAAAATAAAAACAATACAAGAGAGAGTATGAGTCAATCCCTATAATCTTGGAAACAATGCTGAAAATAGGAGAGAACATATAGTTCAGAAAACATAATATGGCTGCCTCGCCTCTATTGTATTATGCCAGATTCTCCATGCACCCAAGCAAGTACCAGTTTGGTTAAGCACTCTAGGAAGAACTATTCCTTCCTTTTCATAATTTTTCATAACTTTCATAACCTCAAATATGCACAGAAGCTAGTTTACTTCGTCATAATCTCAAAATTTTTAACTTGGTACGCTATATTCCCAAATTACTCTCAAATCCTATACTCTTATCCATAACTATGAAGTCAATAAGCTGTAGACTCGAAAGGCAATGTATCTCTTTCCTTTATCTCTGTCGTCCTTTCCCTCCAGTCAATCTACATCCCGTGAATCAGAAAAATTTTAATTTGTAATAAAATGCTAACTTTTCCAATGGACTTCCTGCTTTTAGCCTAATCCCAAATTCCTGGCCAACACCTTTGCTAAATTTGTGCTTGAAACAAAATTGGGCTGTATTTAGATTTAATATATTATCCATCATAATGGTCAGTTATTTTACTTTATGCAAGGTAGCATGTTAAGCTTTTTAGGGATTGCCAAGATATAAAGCAGGGTAATTGGTACACTCAGATATAAAACCATATAATAGCAACTGAGGTGCCTGGGTCCTGCCATCGTTTGGGGTTCTGACTCGGTTTCAGCTCCAGTAGTGATCTTACGGTCCTGAGATTTAGCCCCCTGTCCCACTCCACGCTCAGCACAGTCTGCTTGGCACTCTCTCTCGCTCTCTCCTTCTGCCCTTCTCCACTGCACGTGCTCTCTCTCTCTCTCAAATAAATAAATCTTTTAAAAAATGTGATACCAATTAATAGCCTCTATGCTTGGGGTGCCTGGGTGGCTCAGTGGGTTAAGCCTCTGCCTTCGGCTCAGGTCATGATCTCAGGGTCCTGGGATCCAGCCCCACATCGGGCTCTCTGCTGAGCAGGGATCCTGCTTTCCCCACTCTCTCTCTGCCTGCCTCTCTGACTACTTGTGATCTCTGTCAAATAAATAAATAAAATCTTAAAAAAAAAAATAGCCTCTATGCTTTCACATCTGTACATAAATCTATACTCCTTTCATTAAACTATAGTGGTCCATGGCCAAATAAATAACACTAAGAAAACCTTTGTTTTTAACTCATATGACTGTATATAAAATATCCATAGCAGTAGTGTATAATGAAACCACCCTCTGTTTAGAGATCCCTACAAAATCTGCATGCAGTGAGTTCATTTAAGACAGAACATTCCCACAATTTGAACACAGTGTTAGCAATATAATAAGCAGAGAACAATCTTCTGGGTAATACCAAAGTTTACTTAAACAGATTGATAACGTGCGCACCAAAAAATAACAGGCACAGTTTTCACGGTTTGTTCCCTTCTGTATGACTTACCCACCAAGCAATAAGTACAATTACTGAATTTCATTGTAAATGCCCAGACCCCCTGATGCGTTCTGATAGGAAATCATCCAATAATAGCAATGACATTTCTCTCTGTATCTCGTAGTTTTCGTAGCTGTCAGAAAATATATACACTTCATTAAAATCAAGAAATAAAGAGGGTACATGTAGAGAAAACAAGGTTTAAAAACACAAAACAAAACAAAGAAACACATGGTTATTTTCTCTAGCCTTAATATTTTCCTCTTCCCTAAAGATCTCATTACAAATCTTTCCCTTGATGCTCATTGATAAGCTTGGCCAATCAAAATGTCTCAACAAAAAGTTACCGGTCCCACAAAATCCAACATGATTTCCGTAGCCACAACCATGACCTTTCACTTTTCCTTTTTGGTTACAAAGCTGCCTTAGTAGTCATTCAAATCCTGAAAGTGTTAAGTGGGAGTAGTCATAAATCAGCATTTTAAAGTCTGCTGCCAGCGTGAATTCTTTATATTTAAAAGGGGAGGGGGGAGATTTAAGGTCACACTCAACAGGACTTCCCAGTTGTTAAAAGTCAGCTTTCTGACTTCTACCAGTGATCTGGTAACTCTGAAACATGAAGATCTTTCTTAAAAATCCAGCTCTCCGCATGTAAAGCAAACACCCATGAAGTACTGGAAATAACAAAGTGAAATACACACTGGGTGAAATATCCCCCAGTAAAACAACATTTAAATTTAAAGGACACTTAAGTACAGGACTTTATTTGAAAATACTTATGTGGTTTTTTCCTATGTATAAAATGAGATATCAATGCCTTGGTTTCTCTATTATTAAAATTAGAAGCAATAACAAAGAGCAGAGGGATATATCCAGTTCTCTTGTGACTTGAACAATCAGGTGAAACTGATTCATGCATTTCCTTGATGAATGCAAACCATACAAGGACATGTGTTCCGTAGAGCCAATGTTTGTAGCACAAATCTTGAAATAAATTAATCTGAGCTAAAATATTCCTGGATCGTCATGCAAATAAGTTTGGAAATAATTTTTTTTAAAGTAAATTTGGCCAAATGAAGAGTTTAGTAATTGGGTACTTCCAAAACAACCAGTTGTTTAAATGAAGTCTGTTTTTTTGGAGGACACACTTTATAGAATGTCTTAGCCAGTAGAAATAAAGAGCCAGATTATAGTGTCTATCACATATCCAGACACACACACAGTTAGTTGAATATGACAAAAATTCTCTAAAATAGGGCTGGTCAGGCTTCTAGTAGAAAAGGCAGCAGTCTACATGACATGCATTGAGAAAGTACTAAAGACTATCTCTGCCAAAAATATCTGTTCCATTTTCCATGTTCTTATTACCATTTCTAGTGTAGCATTTAGAATTCTAATCAGTAGTCATTATTTTTGCGCATCATTAAAAATCTTTACCAAAAAGCAAGGATATTATCTAAGAAGCCATTAATAAGTCATTAACACCTTACCTTGAATTAAATCAATCAGACCGTACAGATAGTTTACTTAGAGACCCTCAGGGAGTATATATAATACCAAACAGGTAATCTTGATGAGAGCAGGGATTTAGAAAACACAAATGTTAGGTCATTGTAAAAGAAGAGCCCTGGAAACACTGGGTGGTTTGTCAGGAGACGCGGAACTACAGAGGGTCATAAACGCATAGGCTAGAGAAGATGTGGGGGGAGAAAACCGATAGCATCATTTCCCTCCAAACAAACTAATTAAAACCTGAGTGTGATTGACAGCTGTTAGAGCACAAAAACAGCATGTGATTTAGGCGCCCAGCCTATCTAATGCAGACTTCAGGGGCACCTCTCAATGCTGCATTCCTGTAACAGTTTTGAGCACGGAATACATTGCCCGGCACTAGCAGGTACCTCACCTTAGTCTGAACCCCAGGGCAGGGACTTGGCAAACATAGGTTAACAGTTGACAATGAGACACAAGTGATGTGGAAGACTTGGGTACAATGCCATCAGTCATAATCTTCATAGGAACCATAGAAATTCAATGACTGAATTATTAAAGTTGCATCCAGATAGTTCTGAGGCAAGTCACTCATGCCAGTTACTGGGAGGGGTGAAGCGAGGGAGGACATACAACATAGAAGATGATTGATTGAAGTGACTAATTTGGACAGACGACCCAACAGCCCCAGCAGGTAACCCTGTGCCAACACGCAGCCACATCCCAAAGGCCTTTAGACGGTTGGCCCATAATCACATACAACATTCTCATATTCAATAAAGGAGACTTCAAAATAACAGTATTTCATTGAAAATTACACTAGTGGAAATTCTCTGAAGTAAATTAACGATAAAAGAATAAAGCTGTTAAACGAATATATTTTTCATGCTTCGGGGCTATGTGTTTAACAGTTTTCTAACTGTTCATTCATTTATTAAAAAAAAATACTTCGGTTATTATCTCCTAGAGTTGAAATTAGATATTTAATTGACTGGAGGGAATGAAAGTCGCTCACTTTTACATACGACAACTATTTTAAAATGCTTCTAGAAAACGCTTCATAAGACCACCATCAGCTGAAATTCTTGGCAAACGTTCTCGTGTGTATATATAGCTGTTTTACAAATGCCGTGCTGTAAGAGCTAACTCCTTCAGAAACCTGTTTATCTTAATTAGGAAAGTCAACAGACTTCTAATGGGAAGAAATGGGTATTTTTCTCTGTGGTATCAAAGGCATCAAAGGCCCCGTTCTTCTGCCAAACCAGTCTTCCTTCCTGCCTGCCTTTCAAACCCAGGTGATTGCAGACAGCTGAGCAGGCATTTTACCCGAAGTCTCTGTTGACCTGGATCCAGTCTTTGGTCCTTGCTCTGTTACCCATCTCTCTCTTACTCTGTCACTCTTTCTGTGTGGATTTTTTGTGGGTTGTTTTTTGTTTTGTTTTGTTTTGTTTGTATTTTTCTTTCAGGAAACCTCTGGATATTCATGGTACTGAGGCAAATAATATGGAATTAAAAACTAAATTCTTGAGGCCTTATCCTAGCAACAAGACCATCACCATCTGTTCGGAAGACAAGCCAGCCATTATCCATGGCATTCTTTATACAAACTCCATCACCTGTGAGTCCACAAAAAACAAAAACAAAACAAAAAAACAACACACGATCCCTTCCTGGGTTCTCTCTTTGTCAAAAGAGATAGTGGTTTGTTTCCCTCTGATGCAGTAAAACCTGAAGAAAACAAATGTGACCCGAAGCTCTTATAGCGCATTTAAAGATTTATATCTGAAGGCCCTAAATGACCATTTCAAAATATCTGGTAATTATCATCTGTCTGTAAGAAAACCGGACAAAAATATATTGTCAATGTATTTCAATAGCCATTTTATTATTTAAATTAAAAGATAATAAATGGAATGTGTATATATGTCTTTTTGGTGGTAGATGCTCCATTCTTTCATTTATTTTTAGCTTCAGATATTTAGTCATTTCACCATTCAAAAACCACATCAAAATTTATATTTTGAAAGTGGAATTAAAATGTTATTTCAATGACTTCAAGGTAAGAGTCAATCTACTTAGACTTCTACTTTCATCTAGGATAAAAATTTTTCCTTGGGAAAATGCTTAAAAGAGTAAAGACAGTAGCTTCATTATAGTTTATGCAATAAAATTTATATTATTAGGAATAAACAAGGTCTGCTTCTTCTCCCAAAATAGCTAGGTGCAAAGGAAGAGAATATCTGTAGATAGAGAATTTGAGAACCCTCGCCAGAGTCTGATGTCCAAATAAGGGAAAATATGAGACAATTCTGTATTATTTTCCTCCTGGAAGGAAATACACATGAAGATGGAATTCATCAAATTAGAAACAATAGATTTTTTGACTGTCTAGCATGTGCCAATCATTGTGTAATATGCTCTTGAGTATTTTTTTTTAGTTTGTCATGGTTTTTATGAAAACTGTATCAGCAAATAAAAAGTTTCCTTCAAATCTTAGAAGATAATAGTGCTATGATTAAAACTAACGTGGTTGATGGATTACTTGAAAATCCCTTTTTCCTACATGATCTCTTTTGATCCTGATAAAGAGCCTGTGAGACATTCTGAGCAGTGATCCCCATTATCTATTTAGAGATGAGGAAACCTGAGTTCAGAGAGGTGTGCTGCTTGCCCATGGCTCCCAAGGAAAAGAATCTAAAACCTCCTTGGTCCAAATTTAAAAGTCAAGTCTGTCTTTTTAAAAAGGCACTATTGGGGCACCTGGGTGGTTCAGTTGGTTAAGCATCTGCCTCGGGCTCAGTTCATGATCTCAGGGTCCTGGGATCAAGTCCGGCATGGGGCTCCTTGCTCAGCAGGGAGCCTGTTTCTCCTTCTGCCTGCTGCTCCCTCTCCTTGTGCTGCTCATTCTTTCTCTCTAACAGATAAATAAATAAAATCTTTAAAAAACAGAAAAGGTACCATTGGCGTATGTACCGTCAAAAAGGAAATGGAAATGAAGGCAAAGACTCAAGCTAAAGCAGCAATAGCTCTTCATTCTCTTAGACAAATTACTAACATACCTGTTGGCAGATGTTCAAAAAGATCATTTGTGTCTTACTTTGGCTTCATGTTGTGAGTCAATGTTCCCAAAGTTATTTGTAAAATATGAACTGAAGTTATCCACGGGGCTGTTTATCATCTTCCTTTTTAATTGCACCTCATAGTCCTATCATATGCATATTGGGTGCTAAAAATGTCCTGCATGTTTCCCACCTGGCTTTTGCTAAAATGTTCCTAGTCACAGCCACAGTGGAAAATCTTTGCCAGTGAGGTGGGAATTCTGAGAAGCAGCTGAATCATTGTCTTTGTCCCATCTGTGAAGATGTTTGACCTGAAGGGAATAAAATCCAGTGCTTGCTTAGTTTCAGTGGATGGAAGAAATATATCTGTCTGGCTCCACCACATCAGGGTAGGACAAAGGTTCACAGGAAAAGGGTTACTAGATAGTATGTATAGGGAGACCATGGAAGGATACTTTGATCTCATAAATAAGTATACAGATGGTAAAAGGAAATCTCTTATGTGTCAGAATAATTGCCTCTGGTCAATTAGGGTCACTTGATTGTATGAAAATACTATAAAATGAAATACTTACCAAGACACAGTTTGAAGATTTGTGCGGGATCTTAGATATGCCAAGTAGAATGAGAACTGAGCGGTACATCTTTAGCAATGGGGTCAATTCAGTTTCAAGCCTAAAAGAAGATGATTTTTCAGAAGATTATTTTTTCCCAGCAAGATGTAACTAGTATGAATATAAAAACAATTTTGTAGACATCATTATTCCCAACCCTTATGTTTTGATGCACTTAAAACAGGTGTTAGTGATGCTAACAGCAATGTTTTGATCCCCATGTGGCCTGGTGACTTCCCTTTCTCTGTTCTTGAATATAGAACAGTCTTTCCTTCATAAGCATGTGCTTCTGGTCACAAAGGAGAAGAAAGGGAAAAGTAATGGGACGGGCTAGCAAACCAAGGAAATTGTATGTATACTCCTCAATTATAAAAGTGAACATACGGTATACATCACTTGTAAGTAAAAAGGTTCCTTTTAGTTGGAGTGACCGACCATTTCAGTCTGCACAGGACTTGAGAGGGCTTTTGAGATGACGGAACTTGAGTTCTAAAATTGGGAAAACGCCAGGCAAACTGGAGCGAATTGGTTACCCTGCTCAGCTGGGAGATAAGTTGGTTTGGAATTTAATTCGGCACCACTACTCACAGTCTTGAAAATTTCTTTATAATACATCTTGGGAAAACAATACTGAAAAGGATCTTGGTTTCTATTTTGAGAATCAAGAGCTCCAGAGTGCACCTGAGTAGCAGAAATCTAGGGTTTCAGAATTCTTAATTTATGCAAGCAGCTCTGCAATTTTTGCCAATGCAGAGACCATTGTTTTCCTTCCTTCCTGTTCTCCTTTTGCACTACAGTCAGGAGTGATTTCTGCCTTCCTTGTGTCCTACCTATTGCTGAGTTATCCATTCACTCCATTATGCATCTACTCTCCTTTACTAAGCATGAGTACCTGGTAATCTGTTAGTAATGTGAAACAACAGGGAAAACAAAAAACAAAAACCCTCCATCCCTCCATATTTTTTTTAAAGATTTTATTTATTTATTTGACAGAGAGATCACAAGTAGGCAGAGAGGCAGTCAGAGAGAGAGGGGGAAGCAGGTTCTCTGTTGAGCAGAGAGCCCGATGTGGGGCTCAATCCCAGGACCCTGAGATCATGACATAAGCCAAAGGCAGAGGCTTAACCTTCTGGGCCACCCAGGTGCCCTCCCCCATCTTTTTAAATTTGTGTACTGATGCTCCCCTCTTCGGGGAAAGAAGTAAGAGTCAATGGATCACTTTGGAGGCTGTCAGAGCACCAAATCATTACTCCAAAAACTGATTTTTTTAAAGGAATGAGAAAGAAAATTATCAAGAATTTATCCTTCTGTTAATCTTGAAGTAATTAAATAGTTAATGAAAGTTTTTCTTTTAGAAAATTTCCAACAAGTAAACACAGAAAGAATGATGAAATTAGAAAAATCAGTTTACAACACTGAAAGAAATGATGAAAGCAGACAGTGGCCACCAATGAATGTAAAATCATTATCAAAAAGTAGTTGGGGAACTTTAAAAAGCTGACATGCCTATTCAAGCTTAGAATCATTAAAAGGGAACAACCAGCCATTACATGCTTCACACAAAAGGCATACACAGAACCATATATGAAATGTTCTAGCCTAGAAAAGCAACACAAAAATCTGAAACTAACTGTAGCAGATACCTCTGGTGCACACACCTCATCCCTCTAGCCTCCTCTGATCTTTGAGGCAGCTCTGGGGATTGACTCCAAATCATTGTACACAAGCATCAGGTTCTGCAAAAACCTTCAGCCAAAGGGCAAGGGGAGCCAGGCTTAAGTTTGAGAGGTATTTTCTAGGCTTCCCACTGAATGGAATCCCATTCTTTATAACAGGTACCTTGAAAACACAACCTTTTCCTTCTTTCCCAACTCACTCTCTCTACTCCCTTAGTCCTAGCTTTGGGAGTCACTTCCCAAAGAAACTACTAGCATAGGCACTGGGGGTTTTGTTGCAAGCACTTCTCTCAGAAAAGCTTTAGCTAAATCATTCATGAAACCTAGATCTTATTACCTATTTACAGGACATACAGGAGATAGAGGAATAATCTTACTGTTGACTGAAGAAATATCCAAACTTCCTAAAACAAATCACCAATATTTCCAACAAATTGACAGTAGGAAAAGAAAAGAGGAAGAAAATGAGTGAGGAGAGAAGAGAGAAAAGAAAGAAGAAGGCTTGGGGAGCCTGGGTGGCTCAGTGGGTTAAGCTGCTGCCTTCGGCTTGGGTCATGATCTCGGGGTCCTGGGATCGAGTCCCGCATCGGGATCTCTGCTCAGCAGGGAGCCTGCTTCCTCCTCTCTCTCTCTGCCTCTCTGCCTACTTGTGATCTCTGTCTGTCAAATAAATAAATAAAACCTAAAAAAAAAAAAAGAAAGAAAGAAGAAGGTTTTTATACAGTAAGACAGACTAAAACCTAACAACCAAGTGCGGTATGTGAAACTGACTGAAATCCAAATTGAGTAAACCACACGAAAAAATTCATCTTGAAAATAAGTGGAAATATTTGAAAATAAACTGAATATTAGTTGTTATTAAGAAATACTTGTTAGTTCCATTGGGTTGATTAGAAAAATAATAGTGGTTACACTTGAACAACAACAAAAACGCCTTGTCAGACGAAACACGTACTAGCATATCCATAAGTGAAATAATGGTGTGTTGCTTGAAATTGCTTAAAAATACTTCAGTGAAACAAAACAAATAAAAAAGTGAGGAATAGATGAAATCAAATTGTTAAAATGTTGGTAATTGTTGGAAGGTGGTAATAAAAATAGGGGAATCATTACCACCACTGTTGCCTTTGTTTGTTTAAATTTGTATATAATGAAAAGTTAGGAAAGAAAGATTTAATGGCTTGAAAATACTGAATTCAAATGCATTAAATAGCATCAACTCTAATTTACTTCTAATTGAGTTGACTCAATCAACTAATCTAATCTGTCGATTTCAGTTTGATTATAATTGTGAGGGGTTGGGGGAAGGACCACAATGGTGCCACCACTAAGAGCTAGTCTGAATCCAAATGGTAGTTTGGCACTTTCTTTGTTACCAAGAGCAAATTCCAGTGTCAGTTATTTTGTCCCTGGTTAGCCTTCTGGAGTCTTCCCATTATAGGCTGAACATCTGTGTTTCCCCAAAATTCATATGTTGAAACCCTATCCCCTGATGTGATGGTGATGGGGACCTTTGGGTGTTAGGTTTAAGGTGAGGTCAGGAGAACTGCATGATGGGGTTAGTGTACTGATAGGAAGAGAAGAGGAGACCAGAGCACTCTCTGCCAGGGAGAGACATGAGGCACGCTGCAAACCTGGAGGAGCCCATCTCCACCAGCAAACAGAAGCCTCCAGTACCTTGATTTCAGGCTTCTCAGCCTCCAGGATTGTGAGGAATAAACGTCAGTTATTTACACCACCTAGCCATCAGTCCATGGCATTTTTGTTGTATCAGCCCATGCAAATTAAGATACGCTCCTACCTTGTGTGTACTCAGGAAACAAAAACTTACTGTCATATTAGTCTAAGCTAGATAGAATTAGAAAGTTATAAAGAGAAAATTAATAACACTTTATAGTTATAATTATACTGTGACAGTGTTTTTAAATGCATTATTACTGTTGCATCTTAAGGAATTTCCAAAAGTAAAAGTTATCTAATATGCACCAAAATCAAATGATAGTGAATATAAATCACCTGACATTAGTTGCTTTATATTATTATTTCCCTATATGAATGCATAGTTGACCATACTTAGAAATTTCACAGCAGATTGGGGAGCTTGTTGAAGAAAGGGACTTTCCTGTCATTATTTAATGTATCCATTTTTGAGTCCTTAGCACCTTAAAGAGTATTTGACATATTATAGTCACTTGACACATATTAATGCTTAAATTCTTTGGAATTCTTTCCTAAAGTGGTAATTGGGTCATCTGCCTACCTCTCTCATCACCACTGACATTACTAGTTTAAACTAGTATTGTTGTCTTTTCTGGAGTTCCTAACTGGTCTCCTCACATCTGCTGTTGAGCAACACCAATTACAGAACAAAGTACTTTATCAATGCGAGATCTGACAACATGACAACACCTACCCCCCCCCACACACACACACACCCCTACAGCTCAATTGCATTTCATGGCTTCAGGCTATTATTAATCTCTAAATATATCATTACATAATTATTGTGTGATTGATTAATATTTGTATGTCCTAATAAACCTTAAAACCTATGCTTAGAGCAGTGACTTTGTTTTGGTCCATATGTCTCTCTACATAGTGCCTACAACATATTATATTATGTGGACATAATATTTGCCAAAGAAATTCATCCACTAGCCAAATTTAAACTTGCTTTCAGTTATTTTTTGAATTAGAGTTATTTTCTTGAGGTTTTTTTTTTTCATTACCCAAACTAAAAAGATAAAATAAAACAGTGGAGGACTATTATTATCAAACTAATGGAATTGTCTCTTATTAACCAATCACTACAACACCTGTAAGATTGCAACTTACTATTAATAGAAAAGCAGCAACTACATCTCCTCAAGATAAAGTAAACTTATCAATACAAGGAAGACCGTGAAAGATATCCCTTATTCTGCTTTTGCCTATAATAAATAGGTAAAAACTGAAAACATATTTGGCAGCTTTTTAGTAACACAAACAATTCTATATGGGCAATAGTCAGTAAGTGGAAGCAATAAAGGTTTCCATTCTGTTAAAAATTTAAGTCATTGAAAAAAAAAATTAAGTCATTGGACTTTTAGCTCTTTGGCAAAACACACCATGCAGAAAAAAAGGATGCATACAGCAACTCGAACTTAATATAGGTAAGAATATCAGCTTATTTGAAAACATAAGAACATTGAAGAGTATTCATAACCTACTTCCTTTTATTGCTGAACCCCAGGGTATTGCAAAGGGCATGGTTTCCCACATCATTCCAAGCTAGTCCTAGGAGGAATGTATCTTTTCTTCCTTTCTTTGATACCGGGTCTCACATTATCATCATCCATGTGCTTCTGTGTTTCAGTGAATTACAAATATGTGAGGTCAAGATCTGACTATGGAACACAGTCTGTCCTGTAGTTCAATAATCCTTTATTGAATTCTGTGATCTGATTTATACAAGTTCAATTTACACTGAAGACTTGTGGGACTACATACCACTGTGTCAAATAGATGATGGCATCAGGGCCCATGAGCTAAAGATGCCAGAAAAAAAAGTAGTTATAAAAGGGCTGGCTCACTTAGGCTAAATGGTAAAGGGATCTTAATTTGTCTTTAGAGTTCCTCTCTCATATAATCAGCTCTGAACCTCTTTAGTTCATAATCTAATCCTTCTTCCATGGGAGTAAGATTTGATAAATTTCACCTGTAGGTACTGATGTGTTAAGGAATGTTAAGCATCTGATTTTTTTTTATCATTTTAAAGTCAAACTTGACTTAAAGGAAATGCCATTAAATATAACACTTTGATCTATTATGTTGGAATAAATTCCTTGAGACATTTTTATTGAATACATTTTTTTAAAAGTTTTCACTATCTATGGAAAGATGCCTACTTAAAGTTCATAGAATGCTATAACTAGAAAGACCTTCAGATAAATTCTGGTTTAACACTCTTAGACTAGGGAAGGTTACATGATTTTATTAACTAGCTAATAACAGATCATTTATTGAGTACCTGTTATACTGGGCACTGGGCCAGGCATTTGGAACACAAAGACAAATCTGACCAAGAACTTGCTCACAATGAGTTCCCAGTGCAGCAAGGCACATAACCTCTGGGCTAAAAAGAATTATGGCCCATGTCTTCCTTGTGATTTGTAGAATCTCAGCTCTTAGAGAAAATGTGACTTTTCAAAGATCATCCTGAAGAGCATATTAGTATTCATGGGTCCTCATGACTGGCCATAGATACCATTGTTGTGAAACACATTCCATCTGAAAAGAAATAACCTAGAGGATAAACGTTTTAAATCTAAATAGTACATTTTCTTTTTGCAATTTTAATTTTTGGAGCTTAATACATAGTCTACTGTGACCAGAACGACCACATCCACCAAAAATCATCTTAAAGTAGCTAGAAAGTCCCAAAAGGATAATGAGTTCTTACAGAGTTTCCCTAGTTATGGAGAAGAAATCGTTAGTAACTTTAGACAGAAATAAAGAAATCATCTAATTAATGTATTCAGAGATGAATCTTAATATCCAATTATTCTCTTGATTTGACACAACCTAGTAACAACATAACATAGTCAGCAACATTGTATTAATGTTGGAAGAATTAAAGGGAAGGTAGCCCAAGTTGGGGGTGGGAGAGATTTTTTTTTTTAACCCTTGCTTTTTTTTCTTTTTCTAGCATATGATAAGCAAGTCTTTTGTTTATCTTATTAAAAAAAGAAAAACAAGAAACTACAGAATTAACTTAAAAACCATATTGCACAGGAAAGTCAGAATTTTATTATAATTAAAGCTTATAAAACAACACTTAAACGAAGGTCTGTCTTTTTAATTCATTAAATATTAACAAATGATCTTCCTATCATTTCATATAGTGTCTTAGTTCAGCTTCATTGATTGATTTAGCCATTGTCTATTTAAACATGTATAATTTCCATAATTTGTAATTGATCCAATATTAAATGATACTAAGAGTAGAAAGTTAAATTACCAGTACTGTGTCCATGTTTACACTTCCATGTCTTAAAGGAATGCAAATTAAACAAGATGGTTTTCAATATTTGAGTATTTCTGTTTAGATACTACATAGTAGGAATTTTGTTGTTGTTGTTGTTGTTTTACTGAAAGTATACAGAGGTATTACAGTGTGATCTACAACCACCTCTAACCCCCCACTCTCCCATTTCTCTACTAGAAAGAAAAAAAAAAATCCCTCTCTCTACTTGTTTTCCTTCCAAAACTAAAATGCCCTATGTTTTAAAAATTAATAATTTATAAAATGCAATAGCCATAATCAATAACTAGCATGTTTTAAGGTCATTTAACCACATCTCACTTCCCCTCATTAAAATGCTGTAAACCAAATAAAGGTGTTACACAAATAAATTTCAGAAGAGGAATTTAGGACTGCTTTAAATTTTTTTTAAGGCAAACTTATATTCTCCTGTTATTCTTATACTCAGCAAAGAGTCCTTGTTCTAGGAGATACTCTCACATTGCTTTGTTAAATAATCCCTCTTTATGTTCTCTTTGATCGAACCCTTCCAAATGACTTTTTCCTTTTCCATCATTGAAGTTTTGAGCAAGTGTCTCTCTCTCTGCAATGCTCTATCAAGCAGGTCAAGGTTGTTGTTTTTTGGAGTATGACATTCTATTCTGACTATCCAGAGTCACAGAAATGTTCAAAATGACGGATATGTAAGTAAATGCCTGAGTAGTCCATCCTCTAAGAAATAGCACTGAGCGTGCACTAGATGCGATATCCCATTCTCATCACTGGATTAGATACTAAAACTTACAATCACATCCCAAGGTGGATAAAAGACAGGGTATCTGACCTCAAGAAACATTAAACTCAATTGAACAGATACAGTGCACAGCAATGATATATATGTGGTACCATTGTTAGTAATTATCAGACAACAAAACATGCTAGGATTCAAAGGAAAGAAAATGTCCACCATAGGAGAATTGTCAAGAAGAGTTTTCTTTTTTTTTTTTTAAGAAAACAGGCTTAAACTAGGCCTCAAAATATGTGTAAGAGGTGAGACATACATTTAAAAAACAGACATGTATGCCCAAAGGCATGAGGATGGAGATCTAGGAAGCTATATAAAAGACAGTGAGCGAGCTGTATGCCTAGAGTAAAAAATTAATGAATGGGGTAATGGGAAATCAGGTTAAAAAAGCAGCTTGGGATTACATTATAGAGACCCTGGAAATCCAAGTGAAGAGATGTAGTCATTATGTGTCAGTGGGGTACAGTCAGTGAAGATTTTTGATGAAATGACAAAAGAAATTATGTTTTATAAAGATTAATCTGGGGATTCAAGCTCTTCTGTTCATTGATGCTTCTGTTTATTCAACAAATAGAGATTCACAGTCTAGACTATCGAGGCATTGTACTTCAAATAGAAACAAAGACAAGCAGAATACACTCCCCGCATCTTCCGCCCACAAGGTGTTTTTATTCTAGAGGCAGGAATAAAGGAGTAAGGGCTATTTCTGGTGCTATGTCAAAAGCACCACACTGAATGCTACAGATGTCTAAAAGAAAGACTTTCACACAATACTTGTGACCAGAGCAAAGTTCCTGGTAGGGCCAACTCTGGGGCTGCAACTTGATGAATCAGTATGAGTTAACAATGTGAACTTGGTGAAGAAGAGGCAATGAACACATTTTAGGTCCATGGGAATAAATCATGGAAAGACACAAAAGCAAAAGGAAGGAGGCCATCTCTGTGTTGTCTATGTCATGTTCCTCTGGCCTATCTGTGATTTCAGCAGTATCTGTGGTACACAGTTCTACACAAATTCAGTAAGCATCCCCCCCGCCATTCAGGGATGTTCTGAAAATCTAGAAGTCAGTTAACCCCTCCATAAATGCTGCTGAAGTGTTGGGATATAACACCCAAAGGCATGCTTCAACCAGTGGATGAAGGACTCAATCTCTTGTCCTTCTGACAATACTGGGAGTATTATAGGTATCTCAGATGTTTCAAAGAATGAAGCCCTGCTACCCATTGTAGGCATTTCAATGACATACTCTAACGAAAACACCTTATCTCTCTATTCCTGCTCCTGAATTCCTGCTTCCTTATTTAACCTCATGAATAAACTTTCTGCTACCAAATCCTTGCCTCAGGCTCTGCTTTTAGTAGAACCCAAATAGAGAAAAAAAATAATTTATTCAGGGTGGCCACAGAGAAATTTGAGTAGTGATGACAGGGGTCAGGGTGGATGGGGAAGGAGATTTATTCTTGAAACTAGAGAATGCTTTGAGTGTCATATTAAAACGTTTGAATTTTATCTAAAAGATTGTAGGAAATCATTAGCTGATTTGAAATGAGAGTAACATGATTGAAATTTGTGTTTTAAAGGTCTCCCTGGTAATAAATAAGGAGAATAAATTGAACACCCTAGACTGGGAATTGAGAGGCTGCCTTTGAGACTATACTATGATCCAAGCAAGGTATTTTGAGATTTTAAGGAATTAATTCCAGGAGTAATGATGGAAGGTAAAAGCCATCTGTTTTTAATCTTTGTTGGCTGTAGAAAGTGAGATATAGGAGACTCTCTGTCTTGGGACATTATCTGAGTAGCAGTACCACTCATCTAGTGATAGAACCCAGCAGCAGACTACAGGTAAAGGAGTGGGATGCATTTATTCTTAAGCATGTTGATACAGAGGGCTTGGGGCACAATTCACACGGAGAGAAAAGTAAGCAGGACTTTATTTCTTGATAGAGGTTCAGATTACAGATATAGACAGATGTTGAAGTGGTTTATGTTAGACCCTGTGATACATTCTTCCAAATATGCATTATTTCACTTAAACTTCATTGCAATCCTAAAGTGTGAAGATTAATTTCATAACTTTAAATTTGAGAAAATAGATTCAGAGAGACCATTTACTTAGTTTAGGATTACAGAGCAAGTGAATAATGGTGATGGAACTCAAACTCAGGCTTGATTACCTACATACCATTTTTACACGATACTACTCTGTCCCCCACCACAAGGCCTATACTATCATCTTCATCTCAAAATATCAGTGTATTACAGAGCTACAGTTTTCAACTACAGCAGATAATAAGGTGACAGCTCACACCTGAGCTATAAATAACTTGACACTATGTCAAACCATTCAGCTAGTCTATTACCCTACCTGCCTGCAACGCTTGCTTCATATTGCTATCATACTGGTATAAATTGTTCTACCTGATACACTGGATGTCCCTATGTGAAATATTGTTTGTTTGAGCTTCCAAAGCATGTTACCAGTTATAATTTAAAGCAAAGAAAGAATAAAAGTACTCGTCTTAAGTAATATACTCAAGATCAACAGGATGAAGGAAGAGAAAAGATAAGTGTATAACAGCACAAAGTGGTAGGTGGTTATTGTCATTGGAATGCTTCACGGAACAGATGGGCTCCTAAGAGTAAAAGGGTGAAGTATCCTGTGGCGTGTTCAAGAGAAGGCAGTTCCGGGTATAGAGTAATGGCTTGGAAGAACACACATGCAGCTCTGAGTGGGCGAAGATTCAAGGCCGTGATTGTAGAGGAAAGCTCAGCTATAACTGTTCTAAGAATCAAGGATTAATAAATAATAGAAAAATACAGACAGTAAAATTGATTATATGTGCATGTGCATGTATTTGTGTGTATATACACACATTTCTATAGGAGGGAAAGGGGAAGCTTCTATTAATAAACACTGTCTTCCAAACAGAGCATAACAAAACACTCAGATAGAAAGAGATCTTAGAGAACATCCTACCTCGCAATGCTTACTTCCACCCTCATTTTGCCAAAGAAGAAATAACTGGAAATGTTCTGTGATTTTTTTTTTCCAGATTTAAATCCATGAATGAGCTGGACATTTACTGAAAATTTATGTGTCTAACATGGTGGTAGACTCTGGATTTTACCTCTATATATAATAGTAACACTTCCTTCAAGCATCTAGTAGTACAAAATTCTATCTTAAAAGATAGCTTTTTAATAATTATGAAACAAGAGGCTCACTAAAGAGATGTAGCAAGACCCACAGAATTTTTAAGGTTTCCATTAAGATCTCAAATTTTCATTGTGAATTCAAACAATCATATCAAGTTTGTCAATGCCCTATAGTTCTTGGTCATAAAGCAAAAGGATATAGATTTGTAGAACCCCGATGATCTACGTAGTAGTAAATCTCTTGCATGGAAGGATCCTCTCCTTTTAGCATCATTTTGGATATAAAGCAAGATATTATTAGTTGAGAAGTTTTTAATTTCCCCATACCCCTGGTGGATCTCAAATTATAGGGAACAACAAAAGCACCTGGAAGGCTTGTTAAACCGTAGATCACTGAGCCTCACCCAGTGTGCGCAGTTCAGTAGGTCTGGGAAAAGTCTAGAAAAATCTGCATTTCACACACATTCCCAGTGATGCTGATGCTGCTCATACGGAGACCTTACTTTAAGAACCATTGCATTAATTAGACCACGAATACCTTGTGGACAGAAATTATGTCTCACTCACTTCTGTTTGCTTAGTGTCTACTACCATATAGTAGAATCTCAACAAATGTTAACGAGGATGAGTGAATGAGTAAATGATTATGTAAGTGATGTGACTAAAAATTTTAGCTAATTTGGGCTATTAACTGCCCAGTTCAAGAGTCTTCTTGCTACTCCCACTTAGAAGGAAATTAATAAATCAAGAAAATATTAAGTAATTGCTGCCCCATTTGCTGAAAATGGAAAAGCTGAACTCTGTGTTGTCATGGATACAGTATTCTATTTTCAGTACTAGTCCTGTCCTACTTGTTAATGACTGCTACAGTAACCAATAGGAAAATAACACTTCACTCACCACATTTCATTATATTTAACACCTCATATTAAGCTTAATGGGACAATAAGAACAAAGTTCTGCTTGCCAGTTGTTTACAGAATTCCACCATTTCCATGTAGTTAGTGACTTACCCAGCATCAGTCTTTATGAACAGCTCCCAAAATCAAAAGGAGATAGGAAAATAAAAGCTTTCTATTTGACTTAACAATAATGACCTCTGGGCCGGACATTTCCTGACATTTAACCAATAGCTGAATTAAAAGACTCTACTGTCTTTGATTCAGGATCTCTGCTTCTACCATAGATTATTACCTCGCAGGAAATGCCCTTAGTTTCCAACATTATAAATTTAATAGAAGAGAAAGCAAAATAATATGAATCCTGAGCAGTAGGACCTTCAAATCCTTGCATGACACAGTAGTAAATGCAAATATGGGAGGAGAAGAGACAAAGTCATTTAACTTGAATAAAATTCTTCACAGTGTGATCTTGATGCCAATCACAATGAAATAATCACCTCCATCACTGAAATCTGAAGCCACGTTATTTTATTTCCAAGGAAAATTGCACCGTGGGAGTAAAGAGCTTGGGGATGCCCAGGGAGGGAACAGATTATAGACAAACGGTCCAGGCTCCACAAGAAACAAACAAACAAAGATAATTAAATACCTTTAATGATGCGCACATCGGAGCAAAAGATCAAGGAAATATTGGAAAATATAGCATCATTTAGAAGTCAAGGCAAATAAATGGAGAAGGAGAGAAGGACAGATAACTCAGAGGGACTGCATAAATCTCAGATAGGATATAAAAGACTGGAAACAGATGTTTATATTAAACTGCCAATGGAGTGATGAAACCATACAGATTGTGGTACCAATTTAACTGGAAAAAGCGATGGCGAGCAGACAGAGATTTGAGTTGGAGCTCTATTTTCCACCAGTCAACTAAAAGAGGTGGCTGCTGCCGCTACTGCTAATGATGAATACCATATGCTAGCAAGAGACATAGCCAGTGTGCTCTGCTGTGTGTGTTGGTTTGGAAGGATATGTGTAATTTTCTTTATCTGATACAAAATTAGTGCAATTTCAAGTAACTGCATGCAGAATGCCTGAAGAAGAGCCCATATCACTTCTCATTGAAAAGTCAAGAGTGAGTCATTTAAATTTTTTTTTTTTTTCATTTCAATTCAGTAACTCAGTTAAGGTAATTTTACCTGATTTAGCTATGACATTGCCCTAATTGTCCACTTTATTTTTACAGTGGAGAGGAAGCCTACAACAGAATAACCATGTAGTCAAGTAGTCAATACGATATTTAACAGAATTAACAACAAACTTGCTGCTCTGTAAGCAGATGACTATATCATCTTTAACAGAGAAGGTAAGTGTTCGTGTACCTCTAAGAGTTGACTGAGTGCATCAGCAAAGAATCCAGACTTTGTGTTCTAGCCATAAATTGTGTTTCATATTTTAAAATGTCAATTCTCCAGTTTAAAAAAAAATCTTTAAGAAATACTAGAATTGGCCATTTGGGGTTTGTTTGTTTGTTGTTTTCTTTAAGGGAACATGGTGGTCCAAATCCAAGGTTAAAGCAAATAAATGGTCAAGATAGAACAAAAGGGTAACTATGAGAAATAGTGTATATGTGAAAACAGCTTTAACTGCTTAATTCTGAAGCAAATGTCCAATTCATCTGATCAGTTCAGCAGGAAAAAGAAGAGAAAACCCTGGTTATTTTCTTTCATATTTGACATGAGTGCTGATCTGAATTTTTTATGCCCCCATTGCTATATTAATGCTATATAGACAAGGTCTAAATGTTCCCCCCTCCCAAAACTCATTAAGAGAGCCACAGAATAACTTTAAAAATATTTTGATAGTCCTCATTAAAAAGAGTTTAAGTCCCCTGGATTTTATTTTATTACATGGTAATAAAATTGAGCCAGAGAAGAGATGTTCAATCTGAAACTCAAAGGCCAAATATAAGTGGCACTAACTCATGACCAATGAGCCTTTGACCAAGTAGACTTGTTGCTGACGAAACCTGTTGTCCCAGAAAACCATGTGCAGTATTTAAGCCACTGTTTGTTTGTTCTTTCTTTCTTTTTTCTTTATTTTAAACAGTCTGTAGGTTGCTACCTGAAGTTTCTTTTATACCCATTATTATGGAAAGAAAAAAAAAGTGAACTTCTTAACAAATATTATCAGGTAAATATTAATATGCTATGCCTACTGATCTATTTTGAAAAAAGAAAGAGTGACAGAAAAGAAAAGAAAAGGGCAAAACATTATACACCAGAAAACTGAGGGAAAGAAGGAAAAATGGGAAAATAAGTGGCAGTAGACACAGATGATACTGCCTTTCAAGCTACTGTCATTCCACTCCACCATCTATAGGCCTGGGACTTATTTTCACTGCTGAAATAGTCTTTTGGATCTCTACATATAAAGGGCAAACATGTATTACTTGACAGTATTCCAAATCTGTCTGTTGGGAAGATTTAAAACACCTGAGCTGTCTTTGCTCCTATCCAATACCATTGTGCATACACATCATAGGCCTCAAGTGCAGTTCTCCCACAAGACTGTGCCTGATCAATCCTAGTACCTTGATGAGGGTGAATTCACCTGCAACCTCCAGACTCAGGAACCCCATTGAAATTCCTAGCAAATTTTTATTCCTCACTAAGAGAAGTCATTCTCTCTGGAAAACTTGCAAATGTACATTGAACTAACCAGGGACCAGGGGCTGCTTACTTGAAGAAGGCCACTGAACACCGAGCTCTGCTCCATTTCCCTCTATCTTGCTTGGGTTCCAAGAATCAACAATGAACTATGCAAGTGTGGAAAGAAATTAGAATTGTAGGAGTGCCAAAGGTATCCCTAGGAGCAGTGTGAATATTGTGTTGTCATGTAAAAGAGAGCCCTTGAAAGATAAAGGGACTAAGATCAATTATATTACCAGCTCCATGTTCCTCTGAATCACAGTCTAACATCAGACTTCCAATGATATCATAGTGCCTGCAATAATTAATTCACCTCTTACTTCCAAATACACATTGAAAAATTAATTCCCAATGCTAAAATGCATTTGGCAGCATAACGCGTTTCCGTGTTGCGGGTTACCTGGCAATCATTTTGAAATGTTATCTTGGGTAAAATGTCGTCTTGTGTCTTCCCTACAGATGCAGTCTTTCTGATTCGTGGGCTTCATTTTTCATTACATTAGGAAAACATACCCTTTTTTGATGTTTTCATAAAGGAATACACGTTATCTTTCATAAACATTTATACAGATGTGAAAATATATTTTCACTACAAAAAAAAACAATACTAATTTTTCACTACAAATAAGCAAGGATAAGTATTATACTAATATGAAAACCAACTACAATTAAACCTCATGAATAAATAAGTTGGAGATAAACTAGGTTGTTATTGCATGGCTGTTACTGTGGTTTGTCATGGGAGGTACCTCCATAATAATTTAATCCCAGCTCAAGGGCAGCCCAGACTGCAGAGTGCTGTGCTCTACCCAGCACAGAAATTCCTGGATCTGTATATAAGAAGCTAGGAATGACCATTTAGATAACACTCAAATCTATAGTTTATAGTCTATCAACAACATGAGAAAACCAACCAAGACAAAGTTACAAAGATTGAAATGGTAAGTGTAATCAAATAGAAGTATTTTTCAACATACCAAGATTGTTTTAAGGGTTTTCTTTTGTGAGCCTTTTTCTTTTTCTTTTCTGAGTGAAGCTTCGGAATGCGCAAATTCAGGGAGAACCCCAAAGAACCCCTCTTTGAAGGGCTCTCATTTGAGCTACTACAGTCCCAAGAAGAGGCTGTTTATGTGAATATTGCAGTAGAGAGAGAGAGAGAGAGAGAGAGAGAAAGCTGGACACAGCTGGCTACTCTTTTCTTTGGCAAAGAACGGCAATGGCCTTACCATCCTTCTGTTTATGGCAACACAAACTACTTTATTTGAAAAGTCACTCATTTCTAAAATTGCAGTGGACATGTTTTCATCAACAGAGCAGTTCAGGAGGAAAAAATTATTTTATTAGCTAATTTTCCTTTCATGAATTAGGGATTTTTCTCTGTACAGAGAGAAACTTCAAACCCCTCCAGAAATGGAAGCATGCCCATGGATTGACTACTACAGATCAAGTTTCCAGTGGGCTAATAACCTGCTCCAGTGAAAACATATTTTTAATTTGCTTTTAGGGTTATTTATTTTTTTATTATTACGCTAAGGGTTTATAATTTAATGTCAAACATAATTTTGCACGAATTATGTGACTGTACTATGATGCAGTAGATAAGCTCAGTGTGCCTGGTTGGCATGGTCTCAAACGATGTTTTTGAGAAAATGGATCACCAGTTGGCAGGTTGCCATTCCATAAACTGCTTGGTAGAACTTTAAAAGGAAAAAGTTGCAAGGAATTTTTATGTTTTGCAAAAAATATTCCTAGTAATATTAGAAGCAAAAAAAAAAAAAAATTACCCTCTTAATGCTTTCTACTAGGTGTAACATAAATTATATGAAGCTAATTAAGAAATTAAAAGTTTTCCAACTCCAAATTGCAACATCCTATTTATTATAAATTGTCAAACAGGCAAGTAGAATAATGTTTTTAAATGAGAATATTTGTTTAAAAATATAGTAGTCATCATAGTGTCTCCAAGCTTTATGATCCGTTTGGTAAACATTTAGGAGCATCCACAACATTACCAAGCATTATCCTGGGAATGTGAGATATAAATAGACAAACTGCATTGTAACAGTGTCCAAGAACTCCACTGTCTGGTAGAGGAGACAAGCAGACATATTGCCTGTCAATATAAGGCAGTGAGTGCTATAACGTAGTCAAGCAGAGGGTTCTCTGGAGCATAGATAAGGAGCATTTGGTCAAGATTTGGGGGTGGGGTGAAAGGTCAGGAAATGTCTGCAAGAGGGGCAAGAGGAGACTGGGAACAGACTTAATGGAAGTTGGAAGACAAAGGACCAAGAGAACTGACTCACCAAATGAATGATTACTTAGTTACAAATTTGAAACAATGTTTGTTACAAGTTTGAAACAATGTAAATACAGCATTTGTATATCATTAAGCCATTTTCACCAAGTTTAGTTAATCTGATATTTGCATTGACCCTGTGAGTTAAACTATGGAGAGTATAGGAAGCTTCACTCTACAGAAAGAAAATAAAGGCCAAAACAATTATGTAACCTGCCCAAGGTCACTCAGGTAACCAAATGCGTTTGTAAAAAAGCCAGAAGCAAACCACAGGACTCCTGACTTCAAGCCCAACAGTCATTCTGGAGTACCCCTCTCTGCCTTTATCCTGCTCATTTATCATATCATCGCTAACAAAACAACAATAACTAAACTTTTAGGCCTGGAAATGTGTATAATTAAAAAACAATGTGAAACATCTTTTTGATCTTTCTAATTAAACCCAAAGCTTCATCAAATTAATGTAATCTCTAAGAATCTCATATATATTTTAAATGTCATCCACTCATCAACCACAAAGTGGAAATCAAATCACACACAATATGAAATAAAACCTATCTATGTCTCCACACTATCGAATACAAATATTTGGGCAGATAACTAAGGAAAGTCTGAGGAGCTAAAGCATTCCAGTATACAACTATCTTTCTGCACATTGCAAGCTATCCAAGTTATCCACTAACTACAGTGAAATTGATGGGATGACTGGGTCATTACTCTGAATTGTGAATCTTTTCATAAAACATATTTTTGTAAATTCAGCCATTGTTATAGACGATCTTCAGTAGTGAGCAGTTCTATTCTTGAATTCTCACTCTTACTTCACAATATTCATTTTTGACAATAGAAGAGTTGTGAATCCTGGATTAGACAAACCATTAACTTGACCCACTATGATGTAATTAGTTTGGTTTGGTTTTCTTTTTATTGAAGAGTTTTATACCCAGCATGAGCTGGTCTCTTAATCCTATGGGAAAATATTCAGTGTGACAAAACAGTTGCTTTTAAAACGTTAGGGAAAAAAAAAATGTGATGTATTTTTTCATTTAAAAATGTTAGAAAAAAATTTTCTCTATATATAGAACCACATTATTACTGGTAACAGTGACTTTTCCTATTAGATGTTTACTTAGATTACTTGGGTAATCTATTGCAATTCCTCTTAATATTTTCTAACTACCTGTATCCCTACCAAGTGAAAACTAGACTTCTCCAAAAGCTGCTTTTATTAGTAAAGTTAGCTTAGGCCACGCTGCAATAACAAATACACCCCAGGGGCACCTGGGTGGCTCAGTGGGTTAAAGCCTCTGCCTTCGGCTCAGGTCATGATCCCAGGGTCCTGGGATCAAGCCCCGCATCTGGCTCTCTGCTCAACAGGGAGCCTGCTTCCTCCTCTCCCTCTCTTTACCTGCTTCTCTTCCTACTTGTGATCTCTGTCTGTCAGATAAATAAATAAAATCTTAAAAAAACAAAAACGAAAACACAGAATCTCCACAAAATTAAAAACGTTTGGTAATTGCTCATCCTAGATCCTTTATAGGTTTGGTAGCTTCTAACCAATGTCACAGGGATTTGGGCTACTTTTGTCTTGTAACGATGTCAAAAGGAACAATCTACATCCAGGCAGAGAGCTGAAAGAACACGTATCAGCTCATAAATGTGTTTTACTTGGAAGAGAATCACATTACTTTCCCTCACAACCTATTGGCTGGAAGTAGTTGGAAGGCCCTGCCTCACTTATGGAGGGAGAGGAATGTAGGAAAACAATTGAATTTTCTGAGGACAGTAAGTTTCTCTATCATACTGGACATGGCGCTATTGGCACTTACATTTCCAATATTCTCAGAAACTCAAAGTCCCTGGTTCAAATACACCACGTTGAAGATCATACATGTAGAGGTAGAATGAGTATTAAATAATAAGTAATGAAAGTGATATTTTAAACAGCAATAAGAATAAAAAATATGTCACTGCTTTGAACCAATTAGGTAGAAAAAACTAATTTTTCAGATTATTTTGTTATATATTCCTTCAATAAATATTTATAGAAATCCTATCTTCTGGGAAAAGGGGAAGGCTCAGTGAGACACTAAAATTTGCTGGAAGTGATGAAGCCACAAGCACAAGATCCAGGATTTGAATCTACTTTGATCTTACTCTGTATCTTGGCCCTTGCTACTTTGTTGCACCGACTCGCCATGTGTAAACCGATTAGGAAAGTCATCAGTATTCCTCTCCAAATCAATTAAATAGCAAAAACAACCCCGCAGGGGCGCCTGGGTGGCTCAGTGGGTTAAGCCTCTGCCTTTGGCTCAGGTCATGATCTCAGGGCCCTGGGATCGAGCCCCACATTGGGCTCTCTGCTCAGCGGGGATCCTGCTTCCCCCTCTCTCTGCCTGCCTCTCTGCCTGCTTGCGATCTCTCTCTGTGTCAAATAAATAAAATCTTTATTAAAAAAAAAAAAAAACACCCACAAATGGAAAGTACCTCTAACACAAGGTTTCTGGGTCATCTAAGAGCAATAAGGTCAGAGCTAGGCTCAAAGGTAAGAAATCAGCCAGCTAATTCAAGATAGCTGAATGAAGAATGGGAGCTAACCCATAGTTCTAATCAGAAGTGAGATTAAACGGGTGCTTGGGTGGATCAGTGGGTTAAGCCTCTGCCTTCAGCTCAGGTCATACCATCCCAGGGTCCTGGGATCGAGCCCCGCCTCTGGCTCTCTGCTCAGCAGGGAGCCTGCCTCCCCCTCTCTCTCTGCCTGCCTCTGCCTACTTGTGATCTCTGTCTGTCAAATAAATAAATAAAGTCTTCAAAAAAAAAAAAAGGAAATGAGAATAAAGATAGCAATGAGATAGGAGGATTTTTTTTATTTTTATTTATTTGACAGAGAGAGAGAGAGAGAGAGAATGAGAGAGGGAACACAAACAGAGGGAGTGGGAGAGGGAGAAGCAAGCTTCCTTCCAAGCAGGGAGCCCAATGTGGGGCTAGATCCTAGGACCCTGGGACCATGAGCTGAGAGGAAGGAAACCACTTAACAACTGAGCCACCCAGGTGTCCCGAGATAGAAGGATTTCTAAATGCAGAAGAAGCTCAGGCTTGACACCTATAGCACAGACAATCTAAGAACAGGCTTTGGCATCAGATTGGCCTAGAATATTTTCTGATTTGCTTAACCTTTCCATGCCTCAATTTCCTTTTTCTATAAAATGGGCATAAGGCCTACCTTGTTAGGTTATTATGAAGATTATATCAAAAGAGATAGCATTTGTAGTGTTGATCATAATGCACGACAATGCATTTTCCTGGAAGAGAAAAGGTCTTGAAGGGCCTCAAGTCATAATATTTAGTATTACAAATAACACCCTAGCCACAGTGAGACTGACTGGAACAGTTTTCTTATGTGATTTATGGGACTTTTATGTGGATTTCTTGGTTGTGAAATGGGAGACACGTGATTATAGAATGCAAAGTGCCATGTGAAACTTTCATGGCCCTGACAACACATCCTAAATAACACAACTAATATGAAACAATGCTAACCTCTCCCTTTGAAATACACAGTCAAAAATTATTGACACAAATTTGATGGAACTAAAACCATTTATTTCATTTTCTATCGTTTTAAAAAATTTTCCCATTCTATTGTCAGAGTTGCAGATAACCTTGTAAACCATTAAGATGCTCAAAATAATTCATGCCCTTAATAAGTCACTAAAAATACAGCTTCAGGATATTAATCCAACTTAAATCATCTGTGTGATTTCAATAGTTTGGTTTTACATAACACCATTCAGCACATTAATCACAGTTCTATTCTCACCATGTAAATAGCCAGGTACATTGATTTATATTTTTCACTTATTCAACCCTATCTTTCTTATGTTACGTTAACATGAAAGTAAATGAACAACTGAAACCAAAGTTGGTTGCATAACCTCTAATAAAATCCCAGAAATGTGTATCCACCCTAAGTATTAACCTCTTGTTTTCAGCAGTGGACAACTTAAGTATTTTTTTTTCCATTGCTTTTCAACTCTAGGAATAAGAAATGTGTGTCCATTCATTTTAGGTACTAAATGGACAGCAATGGAAACTGAAGTTCAGTATTTATCCTAAGGAGATAGAGCCTGGGCAGTGATGTCATGGCAATTTTCACAGTGAGCTGGGGTTCTGGGCCACCTCCAGATATACTGATAGAACCATGCTTCATGGCACGCTCAAGACATTTAGCATTTCCTAAGTACTGAGTAACCAAGAATCACTTAAAACATAAGGTATGAAATGAGAAAAATAAGTCAGGAATAACCCAGGTAGTACCATCAAGGTTGTAAAGAAGACCCTTTCATTACCAAGCATTTGACTTCCCTTTGACAGGAATTT
Organism: Mustela erminea; assembly: GCF_009829155.1. NCBI lineage: Eukaryota > Metazoa > Chordata > Mammalia > Carnivora > Mustelidae > Mustela > Mustela erminea. The sequence continues at coordinate 85,555,675 of NC_045621.1, forward strand.
ATAGAGTCAAACACTTATTTCTCATAACTTAGTAGTATCTGAAAGATCTCAAATAAGACTAGGATACATACCATTTATAATCTGGAAATAACATTCAATCTAAGAAAATTTTATATGGGCACGTTTTAGTGGATGCTTCCTATAATCCTCAAGGAACTAAAAATTGTAAAGAGGAGCCATATACTACAGAACCGAAAGTCAAGAGGACTGGGACTAGACAGCTCTAGTCACGTTATCAAATCATTTTACTCCATTTCTCCCCTGTTATCCTCTATTAGATAAGAAGTTTGTACAAGGAGATCATGTGTATCCCAGGTAAAAATATAAAACAATTTCATGTACATTCGATGTTATTCTTAGACTAGTATGTCTTTCTACCATGTACAAAATGCTTCCCAAAATACAGTAAACACAGCTGCCAAAATATAGTAAACTCTGACCCCATGAGGGCTATTGAAAAAGCTAAAAGAGGGCTATCTTAGGAAAAGCAAAATTACACAACATAAATTAACAGATGATTATCGAACACTGTGCCGTGAGAGCCATCTCAGATCTTATCATTCACTGTAAATTCAACCACTTCAAAGAGAGGTTCCCATATTGCCCTGACCTCACTAAATGGCAAAATTGCATTTAAGAAAGAGAGAGGGGTAGCTTTGTGTGTGTCACAGGGAACCAGAATAACTCAAGACTCACAATAATTCCAATTGTAATAGTTCTTATTTCTTGACTTCTTACTCAATGTCCGATAGCGTGTGAAGTAATTGGTAGGTATTATCATATGTAATCCTCTCAACAACTCAAGGTATTCGATATTTTACAGGGGAAAAAAGTCTCCAGGGTTTGTTTCTTTAGTTTGTTATCTAAGATTGTATTATTTCTATATGTAAGAGCTAGTATTTGAACCCATTTCTTTTCAGCTTCAAAGCCTACACTCCTAAATACCACCTTATACATAACTTTCCTGTTGGAACCATCCAACGAATCTTCGAGTACAGTCCCAAAAGACTACTTCAGGAGAAAAACTATCATATGAGCAGGTTGGAATATGTACAATTTTGTCACTTAGGCAAAGTTATTTTAACAGTCATTCACCTGAAGCCAGGATTCTATTTGTCATTTTGAAAGTAAGAATTTTGTTATTTAATAAAAATGGTCTATCTCACTAAAAGATTCTAAAAGTAAGATGAAAAAAAGTAATAGTCTTTTTTCCAGAATTAGCATAACTATTCCAAGCTTAGGCTGATTCATATAAAATTCAAGTTTCAGATTATTCAGGTATTATTCAAGTTTCAGACAATATCAGATTGTCATAATCTTTAAAACTGCCTTGAATGGAGGTAGATTTAAAAATGAGAATTCTGATAAATGGTTCTGTTTTGTTAAATTTTACCAATAGAAAAACACGTATCTTTTTTAATTTTTTTTTCTTTTTTATTTCCTTTCAGTGTTCCAGAATTCATTGTTTATGTACCACACCCAGGGCTCCATGCAATACATGCCCTCCATAATACCCACCACCAGGTCCTCCCAAACCCCCACCCCTCTCCCCTGTAAAACCCTCAGTTTGTTTCTCTGAGAAAAAAAAATATATTTGTATGTATATATATATATATATGTGTGTGTGTGTGTGTGTGTGTGTATATATAAATATATATATAAATATATATATAAATATAAGTATCTATAAATATATAAATACACACACACACACACACACACACACACACACACTCAGCTCTGAGGTAAAACATTTTGGAGCAAAAGTTTCTGTCTCCTACATTTCTTTTTCACAGTATGGCCCATTACCAATTCCACTATATAACCCACCAATCTAATTAAGAATGTTTGAGCCGGCAAGAGAATTGTGTAAATGATTTTCTATCCCAGTTTTTGCTCACAAATATAGACACTATTTCATTTGCTATATATTCATATAATTCTTTTCCTTAAAAAAAAAAGTTTTGGATTCTAGAAATGTTCACAAACTAATTATATGAAAGCTTTCAATGAGCTCAACTAGGATTTCATCATCACAGGAAACACAATTGTACCTCTTGTGGCTCGTAATGGTAATGGTAGGCTTCTGCATCATTGCTTTGACAATCTGCCACTGATTTTTGTGGTCTTCATCTTGGTCTCCAAACACTTAAAAACAGCTGGCAATCTTGATGGAGAATTACATTCTCACTTGCTGGTCCTTGAGCTTCTTAACTACTTAAACTATTGTCATAACGATGTGGCTATGCCCTTGGGCTTCAATCTGACATATCCATCACAGTCCAGGGTCAGAGCCTCTTAGTTGGTCCTGAAATATATCTTAGAGTGCCAACCTAAAAACCTCTGGAAAGAAATACATTATTTAAAGATACTTGCCATCATTTAGCAACTCATACTTATGAACAATAGGAGTTAAGAAAAATGAGTACTAGCAACCAACATAATAGTAGGCATGTGATTTTTTTTTTTATGAGCATTCTCTTCAATCTATACCTTGAGAATTGACTCAGTGCGAATACATAGCATTATTATAGTTGGTGTTATAAAATAAAATTGAGTTAAAGAAAATAACATGAGTAAGCAGGGGTGAGGAAAATAGTAAAAGAGAAAAGTAAAAACGAGGTAATTTGAGAAGACTGTGGGAAAGATGGAGAGAAAAAAGATTCCCCAATTTAGATAAATAGCACTGAAATCAAGAAGAAAGAGATGAAGTAAACTATCATATATGATAAAATATTATAGATTATTGTAGCACTCTGTTGAGTTGAATTACATTATAATACTAGGATAAAATGTGAATGGAACACAGTTGCGTGATTCAGTAAAAAAGGCCAACATCATTATGTGAGTTTCAAAACATAGGATATAACATGCGGGTTGTGGGTCATTTTGGGGCACGTGAGAGGGCCTCACCCTATCACAGATGGAAATAGCAGAGGTTATAAAGCTTATATTTTCAAAACATAAAATAAAATGTCACTGTTATTTTTAGAATTCACTGTTAGATTATTACTGCTTTTAAAAAATCAGCCTTGGGCTCTTAATCTCTTTTTCTCATATGTACAAAAGCAAATCCATATAGCATTGGTCAATTTCCCTAGAATGCTATTGGCAGTAAAGAGAGATGACGACAATGACCAAATGTTACATTTATCATAAAATACTGGGTTAACAAAGAAACTGTTATGTTTCCTACAAAATAGAAGACATTTCACTCAACACCTGATTTATGGCTGCTTTTAATCTCAATTCCATGCATGAATCTTCACAGAGTCTCAGTATGAGTTGAACAACTAAACTAGGTCACCAAGTCAAGAGCTTATTCCATTTAATATAGCTCTAAATAAAGTCAAGTCATTCTTGTTTCCAGTAAATTGACAAACCTGTGATTACTGGTATTGCAGAGCACATGACTACTATTGTATGATTAAAAAATAAACTGTTCACACATTTTTGCATTGTTATTAGAATTCAACTAATAAATGTTTATTCCAATGGGAAGCAGAAATTTAAAATTTGATGTATCAAAAATTAGCAAACACAAGTCATTCTTTCTAGGTGCCTTATTAGGGTACCACTGAGTCTCATACTTATCTTTCTACATTCAGCATCTAATAGCATTTATTGCTTAGGAAAAACACATTACTGAAGTTTTATTCAGAAGTAGAGACACTAATAAGAAATGATAATGTATCAAAAATAATAGAAATGAGAGAGAGAGAGGGGAAGTCTGCATCATTATCACCTTAGCCTCAATCCTATAAGAATAACAGTAAGGAAATAGGTGAATGGGGAAAGTACAACACAATTTAGGAAGGAGAAGAGCTTATAGAGGACACTATGAAGATAAGACTTCTGATTATTTTCTATAGCCCTAAACCAAGGAGATGACATTATCAACTGACCAAAGTTAGTCTAGTACAAGAAGCACAAAATTTGTACTTTCTCTTAGAAGTCTCTGGTGAGGAAGATAAGTGCTTTTTCTGGACATAGCTTTTGTAGCCTCTAATCACAGTACTGTAATGTACTGAAATTATTTAAAATTAGAAAAAATTTAAAAATCCTTAAAATTAGAACAGTAATGAATACACAAAATGGATTTCTTTCATACAATTTATGGATTTGTGTGTTTGCCTTTTGTTTGAAAATAAGCCATAATTTGCAACTGACATAATTATTTTTAGACTCTTCTATTTGCCCTGGATTCAGTTTTCAATTTCTACCTTCTGGGTTGCAAATATATGAGAAAGCTTTTCTCTACCTTGGTCTTGACAGCCCAGAGACTATGCCCTCTACAAATGGAGAGCCAAAGGCAGCCAAAGGTGACAGGGTAGCCTGCCGAAGAAGCAATAGTAATCACATACAAAATTTTAAGTTAAAGTTCTCAAGCCTATTCTTTCCATAGAGTTGGCATAAGATAGTGATGGGCATCTTCTTAATACATCCAACATAATATCAGATCATCCTCCTTTTATTTTTCTCAAGACAACTACAGCTACTAACCCCACTTCTTATGTCCTTGGTTTCCATCCCCCTCTGATCTGCTCTTGCTTTAATATCTTTGATGACAAGCTGTTGGAGTCAAGATGGCGGAGAAGTAGCAGGCTGAGACTATATCAGGTAGCAGGAGATCAGCTAGATAGCTTATCTAAAGATTGCAAACACCTACATATCCATCGGCAGATAGAAAAGAAGAAGAACAGCAATTCTAGAAACAGAAAATCAACCACTTTCTGAAAGGTAGGACCGGCAGAGAAGTGAATCCAAAGCGACGGGAAGATAGACCCCAGGGGGAGGGGCCGGCTCCCGGCAAGCGGTGGAGCAACGGAGCACAAAATCAGGACTTTTAAAAGTCTGTTCCACTGAGGGACATCTCTCCAGAGGCTAAACCAGGGTGAAGCCCACGCGGGGTCAGTGTGGCCTCAGTCCCGCAGGGTCACAGAAGGATCGGGGGTGTCTGAGTGTCGCAGAGCTTACAGGTATTAGAATGGGGAAGCCGGCTACAGAGACAGAGCCGACAGTAAGCTCACAGCTCGGGGTTACCTTGAACAGGTTGCAGCCTCGGGGAGCTCGGAGAGCTGCCGGAGGTCAGGCAGACAGGAGTTACTGGGCGCTATTCTCTGAGGGCACACTGAGGAGTGGGGCCCTGGGTTCTCGGCTCCTCCGGGCCAGAGAACAGGAGGCCGCCATTTTTGTTCCCGTCCTCCGGAACTCTACGGAAAGCGCTCAGGGAACAAAAGCTCCTGAAAGCAAACTCGAGCACATTACTCAGTCCGGCCCCTGGTAAATGTGGTGCAATTCCACCTGGGGCAAAGACACTTGAGAATCACTACAACAGGCCCCTCCCCCAGAAGATCAACAAGAAATCCAGCCAAGACCAAGTGCACCTAGAAAGGAGTGCAGTTTCAATACCAAGGAGAGCAGCAGAATTCCAGAGGAGGAGAAAGCAAAGCATGGAACTCATGGCTTTCTCCCCATGATTCTTTAGTATTGCAGTTAATTTAATTTTTTTTTCAATTATTTTTTCTCTTCTTCTGCTAAAATTTTTTTTAACTTTTACCCTTTTCTTTTTTAATGATTTTTAATTAGTTTATCTAATATATATTTTTTTCTTTTTTATACTTTTTCTTTATTTGTTTTCTTTTTTTAATTGTTTCTTTTCTTTTCTTTTTTTTCTTTTTCTTTCTGAACCTCTTTTTATCCCCATTCTCCCCCCTCACGATTTGGAATCTCTTCTGATTTGGTTAAAGCATATTTTCCTGGGGTTGTTGGCACCCTTTTAGTATTTTACTTGTTCCTTCATATAGTTTTATCTGGACAAAATGACAAGGCGGAAAAACTCACCACAAAAAAAAGAACAAGAGGCAGTACTGAAGGCTAGGGACCTAATCAATACAGACATTGGTAATATGTCAGATCTAGAGTTCAGAATGACGATTCTCAAGGTTCTAGCCGGGCTTGAAAAAGACATGGAAGATATTAGAGAAACGCTCTCGGGAGATATAAAAGCCCTTTCTGGATAAATAAAAGAACTAAAATCTAACCAAGTTGAAATCAAAAAAGCTATTAATGAGGTGCAATCAAAAATGGAGGCTCTCACGGCTAGGATAAATGAGGCAGAAGAAAGAATTAGCGATATAGAAGACCAAATGACAGAAAATAAAGAAACTGAGCAAAAGAGGGACAAACAGCTACTGGACCATGAGGGGAGAATTCGAGAGATAAGTGACACCATAAGACGAAACAACATTATAATAATTGGGATTCCAGAAGAAGAAGAAAGAGAGAGGGGAGCAGAAGGTATACTGGAGAGAATCATTGGAGAGAATTTCCCCAATATGGCAAAGGGAACAAGCATCAAAATTCAGGAGGTGCAGAGATTGCCCCTCAGAATCAATAAGAATAGGTCCACACCACGTCACCTAATAATAAAATTTTAAAAAGTCTTAGTGACAAAGAGAAAATCCTGAAAGCCACCCAGGAAAAGAAGTCTGTAACATACAATGGTAAAAATATTAGATTGGCAGCTGACTTATCCACAGAGACCTGGCAGGCCAGAAAGAGCTGGCATGATATATTCAGAGCACTAAATGAGAAAAACATGCAGCCAGGAATACTATATCCAGCTAGGCTATCATTGGAAATAGAAGGAGAGATTAAAAGCTTCCAGGACAAACAAAAACTGAAAGAATTTGTAAGCACCAAACCAGCTCTACAGGAAATATTGAAAGGGGTCCTCTAAGCAAAGAGAGAGCCTACAAGTGGTAGATCAGAAAGGAACAGAGACAATATACAGTAATAGTCACCTTACAGGCAATACAATGGCACTAAATTCATATCTCTCAATAGTTACCCTGAATGTTAATGGGCTAAATGCCCCAATCAAAAGACACAGGGTATCAGAATGGATAAAAAAACAAAACCCATCTATATGTTGCCGCCAAGAAACTCATTTTAAGCCCGAAGACACCTACAGATTTAAAGTGAGGGGGTGGAAAAGAATTTACCATGCTAACGGACATCAGAAGAAAGCTGGGGTGGCAATCCTTAGATCAATTAGATTTTAAGCCAAAGACTATAATAAAAGATGAGGAAGGAAACTATATCATACTCAAAGGGTCTGTCCAACAAGAAGATCTAACAATTTTAAATATCTATGCCCCCAACGTGGGAGCAGCCAACTATATAAACCAATTAATAACAAAATCAAGGAAACACATCAACAATAATACAATAATAGTAGGGGACTTTAACAATCCCCTCACTGAAATGGACAGATCATCCAAGCAAGAGATAAACAAGGAAATAAAGGCCTTAAATGACACACTGGACCAGATGGACATCACAGATATATTCAGAACATTTCATCCCAAAGCAACAGAATACACATTCTTCTCTAGTGCACATGGAACATTCTCCAGAATAGATCACATCCTCGGTCCCAAATCAGGTCTCAACCGGTATCAAAAGACTGGGATCATTCCCTGCATATTTTCAGACCACAATGCTCTGAAGCTAGAACTCAACCACAAGAAGAAATTTGGGAAGAACCCAAGTATGTGGAGACTAAACAGCATCCTTCTAAAGAATGAATGTGTCAACGAGGAAATTAAAGAAGAATTGACAAAAATCATGGAAACAAATGATAATGAAAACAATGGTTCAAAATCTGTGGGACACAGCAAAGGCAGTCCTGAGAGGAAAATATATAGCGATACAAGCCTTTCTCAAGAAACAAGAAAGGTCTCAGGTACACAACCTAACCCTACACCTAAAGGAGCTGGAGAAAGAACAAGAAAGAAACCCTAAACCCAGCAGGAGAAGAGAAATCATAAAGATCAGAGCAGAAATCAATGAAATAGAAACCAAAAAACAATAGAACAAATCAACGAAACTAGGAGCTGGTTCTTTGAAAGAATTAATAAGATTGATAAACCCCTGGCCAGACTTAGCAAAAAGAAAAGAGAAAGGACCCAAATAAATAATATCATGAATGAAAGAGGAGAGATCACAACTAACAGCAAAAAAATACAAACAATTATAAGAACATACTATGAGCAACTCTACGCCAACAAATTTGACAATCTGGAAGAAATGGATGCATTCCTAGAAACATATAAACTACCACAACTGAACCAGGAAGAAATAGAAAACCTGAACAGACCCATAACCATTAAGGAGATTGAAACAGTCATCAAAAATCTCCAAACAAACAAAAGCCCAGGGCCAGATGGCTTCCCGGGGGAATTCTACCAAACATTTAAAGAAGAACTAATTCCTATTCTCCTGAAACTGTTCCAAAAATAGAAATGGAAGGAAAACTTCCAAACTCATTTTATGAGACCAGCATCATCTTGATCCCAAAACCAGACAAGGATCCCATCAAAAAAGAGAGCTATAGACCAATATCCTTGATGAACACAGATGCGAAAATTCTCACCAAAATACTAGCCAATAGGATTCAACAGTACATTAAAAGAATTATTCACCACAACCAAGTGGGATTTATTCCAGGGCTGCAAGGTTGGTTCAACATCTGCAAATCAATCAATGTGATACAACACATCAATAAAAGAAAGAACAAGAACCATATGATATTCTCAATAGATGCTGAAAAAGCATTTGACAAAGTACAGCATCCCTTCCTGATCAAAACTCTTCAAAGTGTAGGGATAGAGGGCACATACCTCAATATTATCAAAACCATCTATGAAAAACACACCGCAAATATCATTCTCAATGGAGAAAAACTGAAAGCTTTTCTGCTAAGGTCAGGAACACGGCAGGGACGTCCATTATCACCACTGCTATTCAACATAGTACTAGAAGTCCTAGCCTCAGCAGTCAGACAACAAAAGGAAATTAAAGGCATCCAAAGAGGCAAAGAAGTCAAACTATCACTCTTCACAGATGATATGATACTATATGTGGAAAACCCAAAAGACTCCACTCCAAAACTGCTAAAACTTCTACAGGAATTTAGTAAAGTGTCAGGATATAAAATCAATGCACAGAAATCAGTTGCATTTCTCTATACCAACAACAAGATAGAATAAAGAGAAATTAAAGAGTCAATCCCAATTACAATTGCACTTAAAACCATAAGATACCTAGGAATAAACCTAACCAAAGAGGCAAAGAATCTATACACAGAAAACTATAAAGTACTCATGAAAGAAATTGAGGAAGACACAAAGAAATGGAAAAATGTTCCATGCTCCTGGATTGGAAGAATAAACATTGTGAAAATGTCTATGCTACCTAAAGCAATCTACACATTTAATGCAATTCCTATCAAAGTACCATCCATCTTTTTCAAAGAAATGGAACAAATAAGCCTAAAATTTATATGGAACCAGAAAAGACCTCGAATAGCCAAAGGAATATTGAAAAAAAAAGCCAAAGTTGGTGGCATCACAATTCCAGACTTCAATCTCTATTACAAAGCTGTCATCATCAAGACAACATGGTACTGGCACAAAAACAGACACATAGATCAATGGAACAGAATAGAAAGCCCAGAAATAGACCCTCAACTCTATGGCCAACTAATCTTCGACAAAGCAGGAAAGAATGTCCAATGGAAAAAAAAAAAAAAAGACAGCCTTTTCAATAAATGGTGTTGGGAAAATTGGACAGCCACATGCAGAAGAATGAAATAGAACCATTTCCTTAAACCACACACGAAAATAGACTCAAAATGGATGAAGGACATCAATGTGTGAAAGGAATCCATCAAAATCCTTGAGGAGAAGACAGGCAGCAACCTCTTCGACCTCAGCCACAGCAACATCTTCCTAGGAGCATCGCCAAAGGCAAGGGAAGCAAGGGCATAAATGAGCTATTGGGATTTTATCAAGATCAAAAACTTTTGCACAGCAAAGGAAACAGTTAACAAAGCCAAAAGACAACTGACAGAATGGGAGAAAAAATTTGCAAATAACATATCAGATAAAGGACTAGTGTCCAAAATCTATAAAGAACTTAGCAAACTCAACACCCAAAGAACAAATAATCCAATCAAGAAATGGGCAGAAAACATGAACAGACATTTCTGCAAAGAAGACATCCAGACGGCCAAAGACACATGAAAAAGTGCTCCATATCACTCGGCATCAAGGAAATACAAATCAAAACCACAATGAGATATCACCTCACACCAGTCAGAATGGCTAAAATTAACAAGTCAGGAAATGACAGATGCTGGCAAGGATGCAGAGAAAGGGAAACCCTCCTACACTGTTGGTGAGAATGCAAGCTGGTGCAACCACTCTGGAAAACAGCATGGAGGTTCCTCAAAATGTTGAAAATAGAACTGCCCTATGACCCAGCAAGTGCACTACTGGGTATTTACCCTAAAGATACAAACGTAGTGATCCAAAGGGGCACGTGCACCCGAATGTTCATAGCAGCAATGTCCACAATAGCCAAACTATGGAAAGAACCTAGATGTCCATCAACAGATGAATGGATCAAGAAGAGGTGGTATATATACACAATGGAATACTATGCAGCCATCAAAAGAAATGAAATCTTGCCATTTGCGACAACGTGGATGGAACTAGAGCGTATCATGCTTAGCGAAATAAGTCAAGCGGAGAAAGACAGCTATCATATGATCTCCCTGATATGAGGAAGTGTTGATGCAACATGGGTGGTTAAGGGGGTAGGAGAAGAATAAATGAAACAAGATGGGATTTGGAGGGAGACAAACCATAAGTGACTCTTAATCTCACAAAACAAACTGAGGGTTGCTGGGGTGAGGGGGGCTGGGAGAAGGGGGATGGGGTTATGGACATTGGGGAGGGTATGTGCTATGGTGAGTGCTGTGAAGTGTGTAAACCTGGCGATTCACAGACCAGTACCCCGGGGGATAAAAATATATTATATGTTTATAAAAAAATTTAAAATTAAAAAAAAATATATCTTCGACGACCTCCTTGCCACTAGGTCCTACAGTCAGTCTACAAACATCTGCACCTGGACATTATCTTAAAAAGAAGAAAAAAACGTTATTATTCTTTTCTCTCTTTTTTTTATTTCATTTTTTAATCAAGCTTTCATCTTGTGTTTTAAAAGAGTAAATGGTCTGTGTTCTCAGAACAGATGCCATCTTATATAAAGATCACCTAGACATGTGTTTTGCTTCTTCCAGATAGCAAGTTCCCTGAGAGTATGGACTTGGTCCTATATCTCTGTATCTTCAGCAGCTAGAACAGTTCTTCATTACATGGCAGGTGCCCAATCGATAGTATATGAACCATGTTCAATCCCTCACCCACTACTTTTTATTCTTTAAAAATATGTCTTCTACACTCACAGCTCTACTAAAGGTCACAAATAAAACACTCTTTTCTCCTCCTCTAATTCATTAACCTGTTGCAGCACTGAACAGTCCAAAGCACGGACTTTGGAGTTGAACGGAGCTGAGCATGACTGTTTGCCTCCTCTGTAACCTTGGTCACATTACCCAACCTCAAGTTTGTCCTTGGTAAAATGAGTGTAAGAGTGTATTTCTAATAGGATGCCTGAGAAAATTAAATAACATTGGATACATCCAGATCAGATACATTGTTAATACACAGTGGTCATTCACTTTGCCCTTCCTCTACCACCCCCATGTTCCATTTCCCACAACACCACAGTCTACGACAGTCCTCCTTTTCTGTTTGCATACACTGTGACTTCTCAGACTCTTCCACTACTGTTCTCCCACTGCTGTGGATTCTAAGAACCTGTCCTTATTCCTCATTTTTCCAATCCTTACCTCCTATCTCTTAATAGCTCCATCCAATCTTTGAATAATAATATTTACCTTTGAATTGCATTTCCTTTTGCTTTTGAACTTCAAATCTCTCTCCAGCCTCCCCATCTTTTGTAATCCATAGCAGACTGGTCATCTGATGGATTCTCATGAACAAAAGCATACATTGACCATACAAAATATGCAACTGCTTTCACTCTCCCAATATGCTTATCCTCTGTGTTTTCCATTTTGGTAATGAGACCACCACATTATAGGGCCAAACAAGCTAGGAGTCTGGGCACCTTCCTGGACTTTCCACTTCTACAGCCTAACTCTAATGCTCCACTGCTGACCAAACACTTTAATTAGCTCCAACTACCTACACTGGAGTCTCTTGTATTCCTCCTTCTTATACATGACAGATAGAGCCAGATGATCAATAACCTCCCTTTCACCAACGCTGATCACCATCTATGCTACTCCCTGGATGCGATTAATACCAATGCCTTAGCCTGGCATTCAAAATTCTCCATAGCCTGGTGCTTATCTCTCATTTCAAACTCATTTTCTACAACTCTCAGATATTACCTTATACTTCAACCAAACTTATCTAAGCTCAGCACTTCATTAGTGATTTCAGATATCCCTGTTTTCCTCTTATTGCCCAATGCCCATCTTCCAGTTCTCTTCAAATCTTATATATCCCATGAGGCCCAATACCAATGTCCTTTCTCCATGAAGGCTTTCTTGGGCTCCACACTCAAGAGCTCTCTTTTCTTTTTCTAAAGAGTCAAGACAATTAAGCAGGTCCTCTTTTAGAGTATAGCTTTCTATCAAACAATGACTAACCACGTGTATTTATTTTATAGCCTGCTAAACTGCACATCCTTCTTCCTTCTGACTACTTTTCTACCCTACCCCTAACATCACCTTTTTGGATAACCTGGGAAAAACTTAAAGTAGCTTAAAAAAATCCAGACATCCAAGTATAGTAAATAAGCAAAATTAAATATATATATATACACACACACACACACACACACACACACACACACACAATTAATTCAAGAAACTTTCCAGGGGATAGCAAAACATCTCCAGCAAATGCAGTTGCTCCTACATAGTCAAAGCTTTGAGAGGTACCACTCCAGGAACTCCACTGTATTCTGGGTGGTAAAGATTGTTGGAAATCTGACCACCAGATAAGTGGACTGTCGCTATACAACCAAAAGCTTCTTGCCAAAGATTTATAATTAGCAACAGAATCAACTGGCATTACTAAACTATATTTCATTTCTTTAATCTCCTTTTCCTCTCTTTTGTTTTCCACCTTCCTGTCTGTGACTGATAGAGCCAGATGATCAATAATCTCTCTTTCACCAACTCTGATCATCATCTTTGTTACTGCCTTGATGCTATTATTCACTCTAATACATTAATCCTTTGGTTGAAATTCTTAAACCACAATTCTTCATTAACAGACCATCTTGGCATCCATGTGCTGCTAGCAGCTTGTCTGATGTCTCAAAAATAAATAAATAAATGAATGACTAAAGCTGAATGAAGCCTCTCTCTCTCCCCCAAATATCCAAGCTGAAGAAAGAAAGACACACACAAAAAAGAAAGAATTCGGCCCATTGACACAATCCACGATATGGAAAGAAAATTGAATTTTATTACATAAATTAGAGAACAGGAAAGTTTCACCTTGCTATTACAATGAGATGTCAACATGTCATTTAATGACAAAATGCTGAGAAATATTGTGGCATTTTATTGAGTCGTCCTCTCGTTATTATCACAATGAGAAATAGAACACACACTGTACTGGTTAGCAGACCAAACCTTTGTATGATTGCCGTAACCTTTGGTGGAGCCCAGTGAGTTTTGTTCCTTTTCAGAAAGACATTAAAGTGACAGTACGGCAGGCCATTTTTTCCACCACACACACTAAAACTAGTGTGCGTGCAGCAGAGCCTTGCCAAAGCACGTTGCATTCATACAAAGATCCATACAGATCTTAATCATAAAATAATCCATTCTGTACTCTGTTTTTATGACATTTATATGAATCTGGCCACAGCCTCATCAAGCAGTTCACAGAGGAAAATTGTTCTATTTATGTGGTCGAGACAGGGTGGACTTGATTTTCAAGCAAAGAGAAAAAGAAAGAAATACCCAATTTTTTGTAGTTGCAAATCTGGAACTCAAAGGAGCTATTTTACACCATTTTGTAACTATATTTGTAGCAGAGGATCAGAAGAGATGATATTCTCCTTCTCTGTCCCCTGTCAGTAGTAAAGTCATAGATTGATATTTCTGAAACTGGGAGACTGAGGGAAGACACCTGGAAATAGTTTTCTCCCTTTTTTTAAAAAATTTAATTGTAAAAGGCAAAGAAATGGATATGTGGGTAAAAGTGAAGAGGAAACTTTCCAATGTACATCTGCTTGAATTTATTCTTTCCCCTGTGTTGTAAGAACTAATAAATTTTCAATTAATTTTCCCTACTTTTGCTGCTTTTTACTCCCTTAAGTAGCTTACATTCACACACACCCCAAAAAGGTGACATCTGAAAATTCATAGAAACTCATCTGTTCTTTTTTCCAGGTTTGTGATGGCGGCGAAAATTAATCTATGTACTTACTAATGTAATCAATTTCTGGGCTTTGCTAAGATATACAGAGGTAAAGACAACTCCTTTAACTCTCATAGCATCTCTCAGGGAGCTAATTTTTCTGAGTAAACTATGTGAATACGTAACCTGGATAAAAATATTTAGTAGTATTTCATCCACTCACGCCCCTCCTCGCGCATTTGTTACAGTTTTGGCTTTACCACCCGTATTCCCCTGGCAATTTTATTTTTATATCATCACAGACAGCTCTCTTAGACACGGCACTCATTCCCTCCACATCAGAAACTAGAGTCTGATGGTCTAAATCCTACATTTATAAGAAAGATCTGAGTTCAAGTTTTCTGGCTTCTTCAAAGACACCATTATGTATTTGAGTGTGTATTCTTACAGAAAAGTCTAGGAGCGAGTATACGGTCAGACACCATGTGACCCCAGGAGCCACATCAGATGAGGATATTTTTGCGTATGTTTCACCAGAAAAGAAACCTTTTCCTTTTCCCTTTTCAAATAATAAAGAACACTCTTCCTTTCTTTTAGAACAAGGAGAGGGAAAAGAGGAAGTGCCAATAAGCATGAGACTGTTGTCAGAAACTGAATTAATGCGAATAATTATGTAATGATTGCTCCTAATTAAATAAGACTAATGTTCAGATTTTGTTTTTTCAGAAACCACTGGTATTTAGGAATATACTATACACAGCTTTCTTTCTCTAGCCACCCTTCCCCCAAATAAATGACAGCATAAATAGACACATAAACTCCATATGAATCATTAGTGTGTGAGATACTGTTACCCTGGGGCTGCTGTAATTCACATATATTCCCTTCTTCCTATTTCAAATCTTTAAAATATTTTCTTTTCAAATACTTATAAAAGCACGTATGGTTGAAATAAAAATAAAGCACATACAGATGATATTTTCAAACACGGCACTCTCATATACTGGGAGTAAAATAGGCATGTTCTGTTTCTCTGGGTCCAATATATACATTCAGGGAAAGTAAGAGCTTAAAAATTGGGAAGATCAAGAATAGAGCATAGAACTACTTGGTGGGGCAGTTAAACTTTAACCTAATGTTAAAGTTTAAGAAAGAATGTGCATTCCATTGTAAGAAGTGTGTATATATAAAAGTGTATATGTTTCACATGCAATCATTATGTGAAGATGAGACGTTGATAAACTTCAGCTATTTTAAGAAATACTTGATTAGAAAAATCCCTTTATTAAAAAGAAAAGCTACTCAATAGTTTGTCCGGAGAATATTTATCAATGTCAATGTCATTTTATGCTTTACCCAGCCCTAAATTTGAGGAAATGATCTTCAAGGTAAAGACTGCCATAAAATCCTGCAAATCCAACACCTGAAGGTCTTATATGTGGAAAACACATATAAGGGACCTCCCAGGAAGTATGTTTGACTCCTCCCTCCCTCCCTGTGTTTTTTTGTTTTTAGTTTAGTTTTGTTTTTTTTTTTAAACTTTTAGGATGCTAGCTTCTTGTGAGAGTCCAGATAAATGAGGCAAAGATGTTGAGCACATCCCTGATTTGGTTTTTGCTTGTGTTTTTTTGTTTTTGAGAACAAAGAGAAAATTCTACGGTTCTCCTTGAGGACAGTGAGAAAGCTCAGTAATGTTTATTGTTATTGTTGTTGCTGCTGCTGTTGTTGTTTTTCTGATCTGGCAGATACTCATCTTCCTATACTGCACTTTCCCTGACAACACTGGGATTCAGGGGAGTGACAAATTTCCATATGAAGAATTACCCATCAAATGTAGTCTGACCACATGAAATTAGCTGTAATGAAGACAAAAGAGTGTGAAGTAAGTGAGAAGTGTAAGAAGACCCCCAAGACTATATTTATAAGTCAGGTCCACGCAGTGAACTCATCTTCGAAATAGCAGGGAGCATTTTTCTGGAGTAAGAGAAAAATTGCACGGTGAGACCACATTATAATGTATATTTAATTTACAAGATCACAAACTATATATAATTTGGCTAAAAAGATAAATAAACGGGAAAATCTATTTATGTATCAAAGCACTTCTGCCAGCTATTTCCATAGAATGAGCATGAAATAAGACATAAAGCCATTCTTCCTCTGGCCAACTCCAGTTGTCGTGTGCCTTTCGTATATTAAACAGCTTCCAGCACTGAGGGTAACTCAGATAACCATTATTTTCTATATTATGGACCCTAGATAGAAGCCCACTACTTTATTTATGTTCAAGCAAAAACAAAACAAAAACACAGAGATCTATCTATTCCACTGGTCTCCACTATGGCAGCTTCCTAAGGAAAGATTCTGGAGATAATTCTGTCGAACACAATTTTATTTTTATATACTGACTTTTTAGAAACTTATTCATAGCTATATCAGATAAGACTCTCTACACATCTTTTTTCTTTTCTTTTTGTACAATCATTTAACATTCCCAGTAGAACAGGTTCCTGGTACCCACTTAAGAAATCAATTGGCAAAACAAAAAGAATCTATTGAATACCTACAGTGTGCCAATCTAAATGCTATGAGCAATAAAAGAAAACATGCTACATGGTACCAGTTCTTAAGTAATTTTTTAAAAAATGGTATATGAAAATTGCAGAGACCAGACCAAGGCTCTCTAGCACCTAATGATCAAAAATCTTTGTATCCATGAATTGAATTCTAGGAAGACTAAAGGCATTATGTTATAAGTGTGACACAGAATAATCCAAGAAAAAATGTTGTAGGTAGTGAGGATTGAAAGAGGATGTATAGATCAGATAGAGTGAACGAAGTTCATTTTTCTAAGGTTACAGCTGCATGGTTAAATGACCAATGAGATCAAATTAGATAGTCTTTGTTTAGAATGGTTTCCTACCATCCCAAGAATGATGAAAACAAAACAAAAAAACAGGGAAGTTGACAGATTCAAGTAGAACAAATTGATTGTCTACTATATATTAGGATTCAACAAGAAATTTTGAAAATGCCATTAGAACGTTGTCTGGCTTTCAGAGAAATCATTGGTTTGACACATTGCACTATTACTAATGGCCCTTGAATGTCTTACCAGTGAACTGGGGACTCGTCCAAGCTACACACAGGAAAGGGACTTTTTTAGCATAGTTTCACGACTGCAGTTCACCATGGAAGCAGTGAGGCAGACCCAGGTCAGGTATTTGCATAGACTATGGAAATCCCTGTAAAAGTCAAAGATCCTAACAGAATGCCCAAATGCAATCACTAATTTCTATTATGTTGGAAGGAAGCTAAAAAATAAAGAAAACACACATATAAAACAGCAGAATAATGAGACCGTTTTTCATTTTGACAAACTGTTCTAACCAACAAAAATTATGACCAATTCGTGATCTACCTAAAAATAAGTATGGTCACGGCACCACTGACAAAATCTTTCCCCCCCCCCATCTTTGTTTTTTTTTTTTTTTCTACAAACACACCTACATTTGTTATTCCCATACAAATAAATGCACTCCAAAAACCTTGTTACATTAGGTAGGTTCGGCCAAGCTCTGTTAACTGTGGGCATGTGGAACCTACCAAACAACAAAGTTGACTGATGTAGAGTCACCCACAAAAGCACAGCAGAAGAAACTGCAAACGTCAATTGAAGAAACCCTGGCTGCTGTGAAATAAAGATCTGGGAAGCAATGGGCCATTAGTGATGTTGAGCAAGTCAAAATGGAGGTATCTTGTTTTGATCAAAGCTCCATGATACCTAAGAGGCAGAGAGACAGACCTGTGCACCCAAGAGTCTCTAAGCAGCTGCAAATGATAAAAGTCCACAGAAGCCTAGAGTCATGTGAGGATTGATTGCAAGAGCCTACATCTCTCTTTCTGGGATTAATGCCCATAAAGATAGCTACGCCATCATCAGTGTCATCTTCCAAACAAAGAACCACAATATGGAGAGAACAATATTAATTATTGTCAAAATCACTTGTGCACTCAGCGATTTCAATAGGGACAATCAGTGTAAGTGGCGGGGGCAACTTCTGGACATAAAACACGCTTGCTGTAATCCAAACTGGATTTAAAGAGAGGTGAGCAGCCGCTTTAGTTGTTTAATCTGGTTATATTTGAGCTAAAGGAGTTCACATTTTTAGAATGAATGAATCAAAGGCATAATTGTTTTTGTCATCTGCACAGCAATTTTACTCCTGAATGCATTGTTTTAGGCAGGAATTAATAAAAATTGCATGCGCTTCAGGTGCTGGGTAGATCACCCTTTTCCACACAGCCCAGCCTGGAGCTGTGAATGCTCCTTTTCTTATTATCAGTTAATAATTCTCTCTCATTGAGGCAAATTAGGGACTTGACTGTGTTCGAGACTCCAGAACACTGCTAGAGGCAAAAGGGGGCTAAATGGCAGAAATTCCTGTCTGAGCAAGATGCATGAAGCCCGACATTGTGTCCACCACAAAAGCCGCTCTGTATTTTTGATCCTTTCTAATTTAATTAGCCCAAGAGGTAGCGCATTAATTTGCCAAGAATTCTTCTGATGCGAAAGCTGCCCTTATTGCAGTGAAGGGAAAAAATAACCTGCGTGCTACAGTGGCATGCTAGTAATGAAAGGGGGTTATTTTTGTGTTACAAATTGCATTGCAGGGTTACAAGAGACCTTTAAACCTTTTTATCTCTGGTTAGGTCATATGTAACACAGTGCAACACAAAGCGCTAATTAACCAATTCTGGTCCGGACATCTTTTGGAACACTTGAGAGAGTTGCACAGTTCGAACCCAGGTCAAACGCATTGCTTTGTTTGCTTTCAAAATCTGAAAACGTCTTCTGGTGGAGATATTAAAAATAGAAAGAAAAATCATCCATTGGCAGTTCAGTTCCTCTCCGGACTCGGCTCTCTAGATATTTATTCTTGTCTTTGTTTTCTTTCTGTTTAATGATATTCTTTATGTGGGCAAGCTGGAGCCTTGAAGTCCCTTAGAGGGTCTCTTGGCTCTTTATGCTATATTTGTTTGGTAAATTGTCTCCATGTTAATCTTCTTCATCAAATACTTGGAGTCAGTTTCGAAAAACTTTGATCAGATCGACCACCACGGGCTTCTTCATCGCCATGTGCTTCTGATATGCACTCCTGCACTCAAATGGGTCATTTACTCATTAAAGAATGAGAAACATGCATCCCACCAGAAGTTATCCCCAATACTTTGAACCGTTAATTAAGCCTATGTAATCACATCTCCCGTTTGCAGAACTGTTTCTTTTCTAGAAATTACAGGACCCCGTGTAGGGACTCCCAACGCCCCCGTCACTCTGCCTCACCCCTTTCTGTCCCTGCTGCAGAGCATGGCTGGGTAAAAACACTCGCTCCCAGAGACTATCTCAAGAAAACCTGACGATCATTAGGTTCTACATTTAATTCTCCTGTCCCTTTAATGAAAACCAGTGGAAGACAATAGCTTTGAAGGAAAGCATTGATATTTCCCTCCCTCCCAGCTTCTGGCTAGAATCCGTGAATTAAGGGATGGTGGCATTTAGAGTGTTTTCGGCTATGCATTATGGATACCCAGAGGCATCACAAGTAGCCTGTTTAGGGCAGGGTGTGAGATTTAGGAGCCAAACTGAGAAGAGGAAATTAGCATTGTCAAGAGGTAGGGCAGGATGGATCCAGGCTCAAGGGAGTGGCCTCGGGTGAGAGGGCAGACAGCAGAGGAGAGAGAAGAGCATCTGGAGACAAGGGAGGGATCTTTTTAAAAAAGCAACTATGGACAAGAGAGAGGTTTAAAAAAATGAGGGGAGGAAAAATAGTAATTGGGTGTTAATTGCCAGAGAAGGATAGGGGTTGGGGAGAGAACTGAATTAGGAATAACTCTTAACTTAGCAACATTTTCTTATGGACCACAGCAGGACAAAATAATCCAGTTTCTTAAAACAGAGCTTGTCCTTTCAAAGTATTTTTATTTTTTTTTAAAGGTAACATACTTCCAGACATTTTTGTTCCAACCTAGAAACACTTTTCAGTTAGATTTGTAATGTACAGTTAAAAAAAAAACTCAAATTAATTTTTGTTCTGAACTTAAAATTCTTGACCTTATTATTGTTTTGTAGATGATGTTTAAAAACCCTCATCTACATAATAAGATGACGGTTTTCTTACACAAGTTAAAAAGTTCATATATATGTTATTAATATTGCATATGAAAAGATAACTTAGCTGAGAATGTGCTTTTATAGATATGTGTGAAACTGTTCTGAATTTTTCCAGGTTGTCCAAAAGATTTGAAAGGGTAAAAAGATTTTTTAATACACAGTAAATACTTCTGAAATAGTGAATTAAAATGAAAAACAGATGACACATTTATTCAGCTTTTGGCTTCTGTAACATCAAACAGCACATTTTCTTCAAATGGTTTCATCAGTGGACCGGTAACCTCTTAAAATGATTGACTCAAACATGTCACTTATTTGATGACTGGAGGTTTATAATATAGTCCCCCTTTTTTTTTTTTAATCTGTCAACATGTTACAGATCTCTCACAGTAGATTAAAAGATAGCATTTATTCCTATGCTT
The DNA here is from genome assembly GCF_009829155.1 of Mustela erminea. Classification (NCBI taxonomy): domain Eukaryota; kingdom Metazoa; phylum Chordata; class Mammalia; order Carnivora; family Mustelidae; genus Mustela; species Mustela erminea. Next base: position 85,576,596 of record NC_045621.1, read on the forward strand.
TCTCCTCAGATAATTTTAAGTTTCCAAATAAAATGATGACACAGTATATGAATAAACTATTTGGATTCCATTAGAGAAAAATCTAAAAATTTGTAGTTAATGGATTTTATTCATTTTTCTAAAAGATTGATAAAATCAATAACAAGGCCCACAGAAAGAAAAAACTGAACTTTTACCAGGATAACGTGCAGGCATGCAATTTATTCAAAGCAAGGGACAAAAAGCAAATGAAAGGAATATACAAATTAAAAGAAAAAATTAGGAAAATCATTATTTCGAGCTCATTTTAAATAAATGAGAAAAAACTACTTTCAGTAACCTGATAAAATGAAAAATGTTTTTTTTTTTTTCGCTTGAATTCCAGATACTTTTATAATCCCAGAGAATACACAGCAGAGCAGGAACAACTTACCTACGTCTACTTTCCAGATAAAGCCAGGACCCTCAAATCTCAATCCATCCTCCCAAAATACCATGAAGCCCACACCAGGATGGGTCTGAGAATGGACACATTCCCTGACATTCTCTGCATCCCTTGAAATCTGTTGATATTTAAACACTCTTGGTTGGGACAAGTTTAAGAGGAACTAAAAATATAAAATCTTCCCTGGAGAAAAAGGAAGAGGGAAAGACCAAAGGCAAGAAATGGATTTCTCCCCAAACATACCAAGAATGAAAAAGGGCATTTCGCCCTCTACACCTTGACCTCTTAGTGTGAGCCTGGGATAAATGTCCTAAGGTAATGTACCAGGCAGGGTCACAATCCAAGCAGATGACGCATTCAAGCTTGGAGGCTGAGAAGCTTCATAAAAGCATACTTTAGGGTTGGGAAATTGCTCAGAAATGGAGTGCACCCGGACCAGTAAGAGCGGAGAGCTGCTTACACTGCAAGACCTAGGGGAACAGGAGGATGGAATGATTACCAGCGCCCAGAGAGAGGTGAGTGCAAAGCTGGAGGCCACGGCTTTGCTGGAGGGCTACAGCCAACCCATAGCACTCACCAGTGAGGAAGCTGGGCAAACAAACACCCAGACCCCCTCTCCTCCTACCCTCTCCTCCACCACTGTTAGGAGACTCTGACAGAGACAAACGGGAAAGCAGAGAGCGGTGCTTTCAATCAGCCTCCCCAGGAGAGAAAGGCCTGCAAAGGCAGTCACGGGTTATCACAAGATAACCAGCACAGGCGACTTCTAAAATTTAATTGTGAGAAGGAAACGTTTCTTAACACGAATACAAAATGTTAATGACCTCATGGGAGGAAAACATGGTGCTTTTTTCAGAAAGAATGTTTGCAGTACTCCAGGATAAAAATATATATTTATATATTACTATATATAAATATATGTATTACTATTATATATTACTTAATGTATTAAGATATTTATATAGTAATATATATTATGTATGTGCATATACGTGCACTCACCCACATGCACCCACATGCATATATTAATTACGGTTCAAAGAAAAAAGTTAAATTAGAAAACAAAAAAATTTAAAAATATATAAAATTATGACAATAAAACAAGAAGGTATAAAATAACAGATAACTTTAAAACTCTGCAACCAGCCTGTTTTCCATTATTAAGAAATAGAATCTCTCCAGTTAATGTATTATAACATATGAGGAACAGCAAGAGAGTGAGGACAAACAGAAAAAAGAAAATAAGACAAGACAGATAACAGGTGCCTGGGTGGCTCAGTCAGTTAAGTGACTGACTCTTGGTTTCAGCTCAGGTCCTGATCTCATAGTCATTAGATTGAGCCCTGCATCAGGCTCTGTGCTCAGCATGGAGTCTGCTTCATATTTTCTCTTTCTCTCTCTCTCTCTTTTTCAAATAAATTAATAAAATCTTTAAAAAGAGACAGATAACCAAAGGAAAAATTAACTGAAGCATGGTTCTTTTCATTTTCCTTTTCTTCCCCCCCAATGCAGGCCCCAAATATTTGTCAATTCTTGGAAGAATTTAAGGATCCTTGAAATCTCACTGCTCTTGAGGTTTTTTAACTACAAACCAACAGATTCCACCCTCTCTCTAAGTAATCTTAGAAAGAAGACATCTAGAAATACAGAAGTACAATTCCCTGGTCAGGGAGAGATAGGGAACACTGAAAAGCTATTTTCACAATCAGTGAAGCTATTTTGGATCTAGATTTCTAGTGTCTAAGAGACACTTCTATACCTCCCATGTAGAAGGAAGAGGCTTCTTTGGAAATATGAAGGATCCTAGGTCATGGTCTTCTAGAGACAGTCTTTACACATGCAACCCCAGGGTCTTCTTTCTTACCGTCCTGACCTACCCTCACACAACTGAAAACATCAAAACTATTAATTCTCTGCCATGTCATCTTGAATACAGCCTCAAGTGCATCTTTATTCCTCTCTTTCTTCCTTTCCTCCTTCCCTCCTTTTAATAAACATGCATTCATTTCGTAGACCTATCACTGAGCTCCAATATGCAAGCCACTGGGCAAGGCTAAGAATACAAAATAACTCGAGGGGTGCCTGAGTGGCTCAGTGGGTTAAGCCTCTGCCTTCGGCTCAGGTCATGATCTCAGGGTGCTGGGATCGAGCCTCACCTGGGGTTCTCTGCTCAGCGGGGAGCCTGCTTCCTCCTCTCTCTCTGCCTGCCTCTCTGCCTACTTGTGATCTCTCTCTGTCAAATAAATAATAAATTAAAAATCTTTATTAAAAAAAAAAAAAGAATACAAAATAACTCAAGATCCCTGCCTGATCTTGAGCAATATGCAGGAAGGGAATAAGAGACATGCTGTCTCACTGTCCTTTTCCACACCCTTGTAACACAAAACACAAGCTCCTATACTCATAAATACATATCTAGAGCACATATATGTATTACGTGCATAAAAGGGTACACAAGTATACACATAGTCTGATCCTAAAAATACCTCCCATCCCTTGAGGAAAGATCCTCCCCCACTCACCACACTGTCTCCTGGCATCATTCCTACGTTTCCTGGTCTCTCATTGAATCCCAACAGGTTTTGAAGAACTGAACATATGCAAGGATGTTAAAGCCCACTCAGAATGGCAGACATAAGCTTGTTGCTGGGCGAGGGCTACCAGTGGTAGGAGTTAGGAATTGGCTCTCAAAGAGATGGAAGGACGTAAGTACAGGGATGACATATGCAGAGGGTATTGTAAGGATGCGGGGGGAGGGGCGGGACTAAGTACCAAGATTCCCTTCCAAAATACCTTCTTTCCAGTTTTTCCCCCTAGAAACCTACTGTTGAAGAACAAAGAGACCTTAAGCTTAATCTTTGGAACTAAACTGTATAAGGACAGGTAATATGTAAGAAAATTCTTTATGTATGTAGGCACCTCTTTTCAGAAGCACCTGCCTTGGCACAGAGCATATATTTCTCACAGAGTGATGAAAATCAGCTGGGTAGCTTTAAATGATCAGCTCCAGCCCCGAACCAGGTGGGCCCAGACATCAGTATGGTTTAAAACTCCCTAGTTCATACTCTTGTGCATCCCTGGTTTTACGTGACAAGTATCTATGCAGACGTGTGGTTATTGCTTGCATTCCTATCATCCTTAGCGAAAGGAAATAATTCTAAATAATCTTTTTCGGTTTGATAATCATCAAGAATTTATTATAATGATATATAATATACCTTTAAACTCCATTAAAAAAAAGACTGATATCAAATTTTTAAATAGAACTTATTGTTAAGATAACTGACACATAGAAGCTTTTTTTTTTTTTCATGCTTAATAATAAAATGACCCTTCTAGAAAAATAGCACGGTCTTGGTTAAACAGATGGAGTTTGGGTCAGAATAATGATGCAAAATTTTTATTCAAGCTTACTCCCTCCCACCCACGCCTTCTATTTTCTCATGTATGTTGTATCTGGAGTCCATTGTGCAGAATTGATATAGGTTAACAAGATATAACACGAGTTAGTTCGGGTAATGGTGACTTTCAGGGACTCAAAAGTTTCTTTCAGCCACATTTTCATTAGCATCTGTCTAAGTCAGTAGTACAGGTCACAGCTAGTTTCCAAGCACATTCGCACAATTGAAGAAGCCCTCTCTATGCTGGGCTTGTGCTATGTGTACAACAGCTGGCGAAATTAAGGAAGGGCTTAGTCTTTAGAGGTATGCTTACAAGGTATGGAAACCCAGATTAGCTCTGGCATATAAACTACCAAAAACATTCTTGTTAACTGGGCAACATGTTTTCTAAAGGTGCAGAATCCACTTTGTTTCTATCACTTGTCAGAGTTAAGCATAAATAATGTACAAACAAACAAACTGTGCCAGTATAAAATGTAATATTTGTTTATGAGACACTTCTAGAATCTGACAGTGGCCCTCTGTTAACAATATTTAGGCCATAACTATATTGGCCAAATTTACAGGAAAATTCTTAAGCTTTGGGTAATGTTAAATAGCTCTAAAACTCCCCCAGTATCTGGTTTCTAATCTCAGATAAAATCAGGACAGAGTCACCCATTCTAGTAGTCATAGCATCACAGTAAGTGCTAAGCAAAAAATAATAATAATAATAATAAACTAAGAGATTGTTACATAGCAGGGTAACATTCTCCTAATCTTGGGCTCCCTGGACTTTGGGATTTTGTGAACTAATAAAAATTCCACCTCAAATGTTAGAAAATTAACAAAGTTACCATGACTTTTCAAAATTTGGTCAAGAAAGAATATTAAATTAAAGGAATAAAACCACATTCATTGTCATCATTATATCACAGTATCATATAAACACCAAAAGAGTAGAAAGTACAGAATCTCTCAACAAAGTTTAATTCTATAAAAAGAATACACTTAATGAAAAACAATTTTCCTTGACTAGCTTATTTCCCGGCCGTACAGTGAAAATGTCATCACAGATCATCCTGAGTCCACTGGCCAATATTTGAGAACTACTGTTTGGAGCACGTTCATTTAGTCTCCTGCCTAGGAAAACTCCACTTACGATCACCTTGATACCTGAGCAGAGCTTCCCAACCAGCCCATTTAAGGGGTGTCCAGTGTGCTCAGAACAAATCCAAAAGTTCCTCTCCAGCCAGCGCAGAGCGCACCACTCCACCAGGGCTTGCAAAAGCACTGGCAACATTAACACAGTCATGTCCCTCAAGGATCACCATCTATTCAATGCTGGAGTCCTTTTAACGGTTATTATTAGCAGTAGTAGTAGTAGTAGTAGTTTTGTTTTCAGCAGAAGTCCAGGCTCCAACCTTTAACCCAGCACCTAATCCCTTTGATTCAGAATATGAATCCATGGCCAGTCACTTTTGTAAACTAAGGTTTTTCCATATTATATGGAAATCAAACAGAAGGGATCAAGGTATGTGTGACTTACATATTTGCACATAATTGTTTTTTTTATATATTTAGCCAAAACATGGAAGTTTCCCCTATCTTATAAGATCCTTTACTACGATATTCAGAACAATGGGAATAAAAATGTCCTTGCTTACGTTCTACAGTCTATAATAGTACAAGCCTCTGCTATGCCATGCTTAAGATAAATTTACTGCTAAATGATAACTATACAGTACCGAAACTAAATAGCTTGTGTGTAGAACTACCTGATGATCTTGTTTTTCTGCCTTCACGATGACATTTGGATTGTTAATTCTAAGGCAAATCTTTCATTTCAAAAATCTGAAAAGCAATCATTTGATTCAATACAAAACATTAAAAATGTCCTGCAAATGAGCATACTCCAGATTTAAACTATAGATTTTAAGTGCATTGTAATTGGTCTAACTTTTCATTTATTTCAGTTTTTTTTTTTTCTTAACAGTACTGTGGTCTTTAGTAAAGAATAAAAATAGCTTTATTAGTTCTGTTAATGAATATTTCTTTCTTAATTGATCTGTTTCAACTCCTTTTCAATAATAATATCCAACCCATAAAAGCATTTCAGGGAATGCCAGTGCAAAGACATGATTTTCCCCCAGTTTTCCAATGCCCTACATCCATAGTGATCTCAGACTTTCAGTTCCTTGAAATCACTGACAAGGAACAGAAGGTCCTCAGAATGGTTCCTGCAGAAAGATACTCTTTCAGGTTACGTTTCCCTCCACCAGTGTTAAAGACACAACTCACGGGAAGACATGTGCATGAAAATGAAGTTCTAACAGGGCTTCTGTACAGGTAATAGAACAACAAAGCAGTTAGAGTGTTAATGTTTGCATTTTCTGAGGGCTAGCTAGCTGAAGAAAAAAAAAATTATAAATAAAAATTAAACAATTCAAAATTTCCCAACCAAAACTGAGATCAAAAGCTTTGATATAAGGTACTTTATTTGAAAAAAGAGCAGTTCAGCTTTACACTTTTGTAGCAAACCAGGACTCTCTTCTTTGCAGGCCACGCGAGGAGCCAGCAAGCGAGCAGCAATTGCCCCAGCCAAATAGAACCTAAGAAGCAGCACTTCAACAACAATCCTTACTTTTAGCCTCCTCTTGCTCTTCTAATTTCTAACATTGCTTTTGTTCTTCTGAAACGGAATATTTACCAACCAGCCTACAAACGATTGTTTTATGCTGATCTATCCAATACTCTTAAGCATAGTGTTTTCAGTACTTGAAATTGAGATTTAATTCTGAGAAATTTAATCTGGCATTATCATCCAATCTACCGGATTAAGACGTGTACAGCTGCCGTAAAGAAGAAATGACTCCAAGTTCTGCAGGATTTCATTGTAGTTGAATTGACCATTTTAACAGATAAAAATGAAACAAACAAAAAGGGAAACAAAAGTATACATTCAAAAGTGAGTTAGGCAGCCATCAGAGTATTAAAAAAAGTTACAGAGGCTCATACTAACAATGCTATCCAGCTCTATGAGAGACAAATACTGAGCCAAAAACTTTGAAACTCCCATTCCTAGAATGAAGCAGGTATGTCAGCCTAAATCTATTTACTCTATGATTCATCTTTTTCTTATTCTAGGCTCATCAAGCACACCTCTGCCAATAAATTAGATGCCCAGGTAGGACTGCCCAAAGCGAGTGAGTGTGCTTATAAGTCTGGTCCGTGAGTTACATTTTTCACTCTAAACTAATAAGATGACATTCTGACTGCATATCAGTCATCCTGAACAATGGATTCACTCTTGATGTGTAACTGAAATCAGGCTTCTGAGACTGGGAGATTGAGGACCAGACAGGACTGTGTTCAGTTTTCCCAATTACTCACCCATTATTGAGACATGTTGGAAAAAGACATTGTTAACCATTAGACTGGCTTTTTCTCATTTTGAAACTTTTACAGACATCAGGTTTTAACACAACTTTATAAGGATAGGGAAGTTTCACTAAAATATAAAGCTAACTCTGCTCCTGCCAAAGCACCTGGACAGAGCCATGTTTGTTCCCTCCCTTTAACCAGCCTTACATTTTAACATATATGCTTAGAACACACTTGGTCCTTAGGAAATTGTTAATTCTCACAGCACAGGGATCATAAGGGAAGGGAGGAAAAAATAAATGCAACGTCATCAGAGAGGGAGAAAAATCATGAGAGACTCTTAAATATAGGAAACAAACTGAGGGTTGCTGGAAGGGAGGTAGATGGGGGGATGGGTAACTGGGTGATGGGCATTAAAAACGGCATGTGATGTGATGTGCAATGCACTGAGTGTTACAGGCAATTGATAAATTATTGAACACTACATCTGAAACTAATGATGCACTGTATGTTGGCTAATTGAATTTAAATTTTAAAAAAGAAAAAATGCTAGTTCTCTACCAAAAAAGAGTGCCAACTTTTAACAATAACAAAATGATACTTCCTCTCACCAGCCTCAGCATTTGCTTAAAAAAAAAAAAAAACAAGGGGCACCTGGGGGCTCAGTAGGTTAAGCCTCTGCCTTCAGCTCAGGTCATGATCTCAAAGTCCTGGGATGGAGCCCCACATCCGGCTCTCTGCCCAGTAGGGAGCCTGCTTCCCCCTCGCTCTCTGCCTGCCTCTCTGCCTACTTATGATCTCTCTCTTTCTGTCAAATAAATAAATAAAAACTTTAAAAAAAAAAAAAACAAGCCTTTTGGGCGATATCAAACTTGCATGTGTCCAGGCAATTTTTATCTCAATTTAGGAAATTGGTTCATGAATGTTAAAAATAGTTCACATTATAGACCAGAAACTGTTAAGTGGAAACTCCTATCCTCAGTGTGTGGTCTCAGGTACAGAAAATGTTATATGCCGAGTGACACTGGTTATTAGGAGATAAGAACCCCTCACAGGGGAAAGGTATCTAAACTAATGAAGAGGGATGCCTGAATGGCTCAGTTGGTGAAGCATCTGTCTTCATCTCAGATCATGATCCCAGGGTCCTGGGATCAAGTCCCATATCCAGCTCCTTGCTCAGCTGGGAGTCTGCTTCTACCTTTGCCTGCCATTCCCCCTCCTTGGGCGCTCGCTCTCACGCTCTCTCTCTGAGACAAATAAATAAATAAAATCTTAAACTAATGAGGAGAGTTTTCCAGAAACATGTCCTTCTTCATACCCCAAGTCAGGAAAGACTGTGAAACTTCTCTCCTGCAAACATTCATGGGTATTGACAGGCAACAAGACTTCCACAGACGACACTAGCAGAGAGAGTCGCCTCCAACAATTTCAGTAATGTATAATTTTTTTACACTTAGGAACAAGAACATCATGTCCAGCATAATAAGCATGTAACAGAAATCTTTTTATATGAACAGCTCATTTTGACACAACTAAAGCCAAAAGCCTGTGAGCTCTCTAGCCATGACTACGGCCGCTCTGATGCAGGCTGGAACTGGGTGAAAGATGATGGATGGAGACGACATCAGGTCTGATCTGTGATGGGGCAAGACTTGGGAGCAGAGCAGGCAAAACACCAAGATGACAAAGAAGAGGACACGGTGTAGACCTAGATCCTGCTCTCTTTACTCCTAAGAATTTTAGCGGTACTCTAGACAGGAAGAGTTAGCTGTTACTATGAGACATCTACTGCAGCTAAAATGATGCCCAAGTTAATTAAGTATACCTGGATACACATCTAAATATACTTACCTGTTAGCTAATTGGACATAATTACATAATCAATCGTTTCAGATGAGTTTCTTCAAGTTAAAAGCAAACAGGTAAGTATACAAATAAATTTAAGATGTTGACAAGTGTTCTGTGATTAAAAAAAAAAAAACAGAGTCTTACAAAAGCGAACAGGGGAGAAAAAGAGGAACTTCAGATTGAGTGGTCAGGAAAGACCTGAAAAGTGCTAGTTAACCTGAGCTCTCAGGAGAAAAAAGATCTTAGACAAGTGAGATATACGAAGGTCCCAAGGCAGAGGAAAACTCAACCCCATCGAGAAACTGAGTATAGGTTACCAGGGACAACCAGAGTGATAGAAGTGTAGTCCTTGATGGAGAAAGGGTCCAAAATGCAATGGGCAGCTTGGATCGGGAAGCACAGCACACGGAGCCTAACGGGCCATGGCAAGGGCCTTGGATTTTATTCTCTGCGTGAGGTAAAACCACGGTAGACGTGTAAGTAGGGCCCTAATGAGATTTAATCTCTGCAGCTGCTATGTGGAAATGGATGTATAGGGACACGACAAACAGGAAACTTGTTCGGAATTTATCACAGTGGAGATAAACTCCACAGGGAAAAAGAAAATAACCAATCAGCATTAGGTAATGACAAGGCTAAGGAGAAGATACAGGTACGTTTCCAAGCTCTTCTGAATGTGGAATTGACGGGAGTTCGTTATTCGCTGGCGGTAAGGGTAAAGGAGAGAGCAGTCGCAGCAGCGCTCCTGGCGGGCGGACTCCACGCAGGCCTAGCGTGAGAGAGACCCGCATACACTGGTACTCTAGGAAAACCAGTCTAAAACGTCACCCTCAGGGAAGGAAAAAAAAAAAAAAAAAGACTTGAATAGGAACTATTTCTCTCAAGATGGACCCTCTCTGAAAATTGCAATAAATTGGAAGAGCAGACGGGGTGGGGTAGCAGTGACATTGTCTAGCTTTTTGAGGAATCTCTCCTACCCTTGTTGTCATGTTTCTATAAAATGAATCTGAGGTTTTTAGATAGTTAAATAAGTAACTGCTTTATTTGCCCCTGAATTTCCTACCAATTGAAAAATAAGACCAAAAAAAAAAAAAAAAACACAACACAAAAACTAACAAAACACAATACAAACAAATAAAAAACAGCCCAAGAGAGATCAATAAAGTTGATTAGATCTTCAGATCGGTGGTCTAAAATCTGGCTAACACTCCATACAGTCCACATGCCATCCCCATTCTAGCCTTAGGAAAGCCCAGGGGAGGAAAGTGTAGGTTTTAAAGGCAGACAAATCCACCACCTCACTGCCTCATGCTAACCTAAAGCAGCCAGGAAGACAAGGGACAGAATCCCCACTTATCTTCTTTGACTTTTGCTCTGTTCAGTTAGGAATCAATTACCATGGAGACCAGACCCTTGTCACCCTCAGGTAAGGTAATTTGCTCCTGCTCCAGGAGGAGGGGTGAATATGGCATATTCTGGCTTGCCAGAGACAGTTCTGAACAAGAACTAAGATTGAAAACAATCGGATGTGCTTTCCTGGCCACACTATTCATTTGCCATGTGTTCTGTTGAGCAATCTGATCTCTGCTAGGAATCAAGCCCGATAATGAAAAGGAGAATGTTTTGGAAATCACAAAAGGCATGAGTTTTATCCTTCTTGAAATTTCACCAGTGTCACTTACAACTTTATGTACTTTGAAAAGCGTGAGGGCCTTATCATCTCGTCACCTTTCTCTGGTCACTTAAACTTTCAGGCAGTAGTTCCTCACCTACAAAATGACAAGTTGTTTTTGGAGGTTTTCAGTCTTTTTCTAAGCAGGGGAATTCTTGTTTGAACACGATCAGAATCAGAAGGCCATATATAAAAGTGATGAGAGCTAAGTTACTGTTGGGAGGCCTGAAATTCTGCTCCTCCAAAGGAGCAGTCTCTTCTTTCCAAAGTTAGATGACCCTGTAGCAGCTATGCCCTCACGTCCTAGAAACAAAGTATCCATGTGTCCAAAGCATCAACAGTGGTTCTTCCCTTTGACAGCAGATTGAAGGAAGCAGGCCTCACTCTTAGGCACATCAGATGAAAAAAAAAAAAAAAATGCAAAAAGCAAACAGATGAAGGGATAAGAACTCCCCCCCCCCAAAAGACAAAAGGAAAATTACCAAAGATATATTTGATTGGTAATAAAAACTGTAACAGGGTTAACTTGTCCCATTTCATGCACCAGCTCTCATATAAATACACACGCACACACACACGCATACATAAGATTTTGTACAAGCTTCTGCTCTTTTTAAGAGGAGAGAGAGTGGTGGGGAGTGAAGGGCTGAGAGAGAGGAAGGGACAGAATCAAAAGCCCACTCGGCGCTGAGCACAGAGCCCATCTCAGGGCTCGATCTCATGATCCTGAGATAATGACTTCAAGGGGTGGATGCTTAACTGAATGAGCCACCCAGGTGCCAATTTCTATACTATCTACTTGCTTCTTTGGACTCCTGTGATTTGTGAAATCCATTTTAATCTAAAGACATTTGCTCTTCCACATGAAGGATTAGAAAAGAAAATAGAAGTTTTCAGAGAGCACGCGATTCAGAGTACTGAGGCTCCTAGCTTCACGAATTCTCATTTTCCTCCAATGTTGGTTTAGTCCTGTATTGAATTAGGCTGTAATATCACATTATATGATAAAGCATCATTTAACAGGAAGTTATACTCCTTTATGTTATGTTTACATTTCATTTCCATGCTACTTTTTAGAAAATAAGTGATAAGTAGAAGCAGAACAGGTATTTGTAATTACTCATGAGTCATTTGCTCTCACGTAATTTAATAGCCACAGATCTTTAATATTTATAGCACATGTTGAAAGGATTTAACATATGTAGTGATCTTCACCAAGTAACTCCGTACTCTTCTTGAATACAAAGATGTAAATTTTGTCACCATTTATGCAACCTGCTAAAAATCTTGCTATTAATTTATGTGAATGAGTTTTTCCTCTAAAATTTTAATTAAAACACAAATGCTTTGCACACTTCAATATGCAATATTCCACACATGCATTTTTTTAATGCGACTGATCAGTTGGATAAGAGGGGATTTCTCTGTAAGATGATTTCTCATACCTGAAAATTCCCACAAAGCGGTTACTTTTATGTAAAAGCCCATTCAAAAACTAAATAACCATCACACTGCAAGTTTCTCAATGGCAATAGTGTTCTCTTCACTATCCAATATATTTCAAAATGTACTGTAATAAGAAAGGGGGAGGAGAAATCTATTAAGGTGAATAGGTAATAATAATATAGTCTAGGCACTAGAATTTGAGAGAAAACCATGTCATAAGTAAAGTCACATTAATAAAGAACCAGTAGCTTCAGGCGTCTGGGTGGCTCAGATAGTTAAGCCTCTGCTTTCAGCTCAGGTCATGACTCCAGGGTCCTGGGATTGAGTCCCACATCGGCTCCTTGCTTAGCAGGGAGCCTGCTTCTCCCTCTCCCTCTGCTGCTCTCCCTACTTGTGCTCTCTCTTTCTTTCTCTGTCAAATAAATAAATAAAATCTCAAAAAAAAAAAAAAAAAGAATGAACCAGTAGCTTCAGAAAATGTATAACCACATTCAGAACCATGCATAACTTAGGATTTCTGTGAGAGTTGTTTCTCAACGCAGAATACTTTGACTATCAATTATAGGAAGTAGTTCTTTTTCAACCCCTAAGTCTAAATCACTCCAAAGCTTTCTAGCATAATACAACTGATTCAGAATGTTGTCATATATTTTGAAATGCTACATTCTAAAGTAAGTTTTAAAATTTTATTAGAAGTATTTCTTTAATTGGCTAACTTTTTTCTCCAGAAAACAAAAATAGAGTAATATAACATAATAATACCACTGTGTTTTCCAGAATCTTTAACAAGCATAGACACACACACACACACACACACACACACACCCACACCCTTTGTTCCTTTGAAACATTCTTCACAGGTAACTTTTCAGCGTCGTTCATTAGAATGCTAAATATTCTTTTACCATCCTGCTTGAATTCATCAATAATTGTGGGCTATTAGAAAGCAAAAAAAAAAAAAAAAAAAAAGGATTTTTCGAGATCCATTTTTCAAAACAGAAGTGTGCATTTTCCTAAAGGGATGAAATAGAAATGTTTGATTAACTGACACTTAGAAATCATTCCTGAGCAATCTGTTAGAATTTCTTTCCCTTTACAATGTTTTCTGTTCTATGCTATCAAGAACTATGAATCATAATTTCTGGCAGCTAAAACCAAGGGGGTGATAGGCTCTATTAGCATCCTAAAAATATGCATGTCCTAATGCTCTCTTAAAATATGTCTTCTCAGAGATGTTTCAGATTTTCTCAGCCAAGCAAAATGACATTAACTAAGACCCTGGCATGAAGATTTGCTTATTTTAGTTTGCTTAACAATGTAACCATAGCACAAAAATATTGCTACTCAATGGCAGATAAGTTACTCTGTCACTTTCTGACCTATTGTTTAACTTCATATAATAAGTGATGGAATCGCTTATGAACACTAATTACTTTGATCACTCACACATGAAGACAAGAAACTAAGACTGTATTAGAATTCATTCTTTTTAGGGTAAGAGAGTATCTCCTCTATCTGTTTTAAAGAAGTCTGGTTAAAATGATGTCAACCCAAACTAACTGGGAATAATTGAGAACAATTAACAATTTAAACCAAAACAGCGTAATGCATTTACCTCAGTAACTGATAAATTTCTGGGGAAAAAAAAAAAAAAAGTGCTACTAATATATTTCTTGTGTCCAGCATTCCACAAGGAAATTTGACTTTAGTTGCCTTTTCCCTCTGAAAGTTTACTACAGGATTCCAGGAAGAATTTCCTAAGAGAGAACAATATTTGGCAGCCTATTTAGCTGACTCTCATAAAGGATGAGTAAAATGCAGAAAAGGTCAGACTGAAGTCAAAAGAGGATGTTTTGTTATTCTGATGTTACACCTTTGAGGCAAAGGTCTTAATACCTTTTCAGAAAATAAAAAGCAGCAAAATGAATACTTTACTCTGCTAAAGACAGAAAGAGGACAGGGGTCATGTAATTGCATCTCTTGTTTGCATTGTTGCTCCCATTTTCTCTTTTTTAATAGAAAACAACACACTGAGCAAAGAAACACTACCTACTGATTTATTTCATCTGACTAGTATATTTACATACTTCCAAAAACATACTATACTTTAAACAAGGCAAAATAGAAATGTTTGATGAATTCAGTGGGAAAATCTAAAGAAAAAAAATTTAAGTAGCAAAGAACACAGAGAATTCTAGATATAGTTCTAAGAGTGATAGGAGGAAAAACAGAAAATAAGAAAGGAAGAGAAACTTTCAAGAGTGTCTCTAGACGTGGAGTCCAGAGAATAGACTCCAACTGTCAGAGTGGGGAAAAGGGACAAAATCAGGAAAAACAACAAAAGCCTTACCATGATTGCATGCCAGGATCATGCCTAGAAGCCAGGGTTTTTTTATTCCATTGCACCAGCATTTCCAAAGATGTTTCTCGAAACATGAATTCTATTGTTAGATTATAATTTATTGCTAAAACAACTAATTTCTATAATCAAAAAGTTGGAATACACTGTATCAATCAATGTTGGTGTATTTCTTAATTATACGACTTTCAGTCTTTAACATGCTAACAAACTTTATGGCTTTCCAAGAGAAACACATGCTGTTTCTCAAACTTATTTCGCAAAGGAAATTAGAGAGAAAGAAAGAGAGAGAGAGATACAGAAATACAGCAACTCTAGGAAATGAGAACCCATGGAATACAGATTGGGAGTTCCCAAGAATTTTTCTTTTTCCAACACATAAAATTCACACATCATACTGATGAAGAGAAATAATTGTTTTTCCTTCCATTCATTCATTTAAATTTTCATCATTTTCTGCATGAATACTTTCTACATATTATAATTATTCAATTGATTACATTAATGATTATAATTCCTATAAAATATTCTTATTACTATTTTTATAGTCCCTTTTATTCAACTCCTTCATAAATAAAAACATAAGTGCTAACCATATGACACTATTTTAAACTTAATTTATGACAAAGGTATCAAGCCAAGTGACTTGGGAATACACGCTTACCTGTTTCACTAGGAACTTCAAAACACAGCAACCAAAGGAACTTGATTTAAAATAGTTCACAAAGTGTGCGAGTTGATTCCTATTTACCTACGACCTCACTTTTTTCCAAGTAATATACATATTTAAACTATTTTATTTTTTTAAAACATTTTTTATTTATTTTTTTGAGAGGGAGAGAACAGAGTGAGCAAGAACACAAATGGGGAAGAGAGACAGAAGGAGAAGGAGAAGTAGACTCCCCACTGGACAGGGACCCCAATAGAGGGCTCCATGTGGGGCTTGATCCTAGGACACTGGGTTCATGACCTTAGTGGAGGGCAGACACTTAATGGACTGAACCACCCAGGCACCTTCTAAACTATTTTAAAACATCATCAATTGTGAGATATATTGTGATTTAAGAGATGTCAAAAGCAGAGAAATGAGTGTATACCTAAACATCAACAACATATAGTGTATATATGTATAGATATAGAAATAGATAAAGATATAGATGTAATAATAAAGTAGAGCAGGAGACAAGCTTTATGGAGAAAAAGCACATCCTAGAATATGTACGAAAGGAACTGCAGTCTAGAAGGAAAACAATCTGCAAGGCAGACTTCTAATAAATCTGAGCTCAGAAACTGCAGGTAGAATGGATGGGAGAGGAGAGAAGAGAGAGAGTAGGTCGGAAGACAAGAGGCACTGACGAATGACTCTCCCCCCAAAACTGGACACAGAACTTCCAGAAGTGGGCATTTTCATCCCCCAGGCAAAACAAACATATGGAGAAAAACAATTCTTCACAAAATTCAATGAATGATCTCTTTGGGTAGAATGAGGGCAATTATTCTGGGTATGTTAGAATGCTAACTAATTACATATGAGAACTTTAATTTTTTTTGAGAATTTTAATTTTTTTTGAAAAAGAAGAGAATGATATTAAAAAACAAGGAAATAATTAGAGCTTTTCAAAATAACTGTTTAAACTTGGCCAGAATTAAAAAGTTTATAGTAAGTTTTAGCAGAAATATTAGAGGAATGTAAAACAAAAAGGTCCTCTCAGATTTAGTCTAAGAGAGGAAAATATTTAAAGGATCAATGCAGGAATACCAAAATCCAAAATCTGATTAGGAAGTAAAGAAGGAGAGAAGGAAATCATTAAAGAAATAACAGGAGATAAAATTTAAGCATTATCAAGACTAACACTAAAAGTGCCTACCAGGTGCCCAGAACAATTAATACCAAAAAAAAAGTAATTCCCCTTAGACTCACTAGTATGAGAAGCTAGCACACTAAGAATAAAGATATGATCCTAAATGTGTTCACAGAGTCACTTAAAATACAATAAGGATCAGATAATATCAGACTCCTCACTGACATCATAAGAGATTAAAAGACAATGGAAGCATATTTTAATATGATTTTTATAACCATCCAAAATAGCTCAATTTATCATAGGACAGAATAAAGATATTTCCCCAACATTTGAATACCTAAAAAAAAAAAAAAAAAAGTATAGTTCTTTGGGGCACCTGGGTGGCTCAGTGGGTTAAGCCTCTGCCTTCAGTTCAGGTCATGATCTCAGGGTCCTGGGATCGAGCCCCACATCAGGCTCTCTGCTCAGCAGGGAGACTGTTCCCCCCGCTCTCTCTGTCTGCCTGCCTCTCTGCCTGCTTGTGCTCTCTGTCTGTCAAATAAATAAATAAAATCTTTAAAAAAAAAAAAAAAGTATAGGTCCTTTCTAGGGTGTATATTTAGCAAAAAAAAAGAAAAAAGAAAAAAGAAAGAAAAGAAAAGAAAAAGCAACCCAAAGATTCAGGAAACAGTGCATTTAATTCAGAAGGGCCTTGATGTATATTCCCAAGCCAAATTGAAGCAGAAACATTAATGACTTGAAAACAACTCTCAGAGAGAAATGAGTATAAGAGGATATGCAGAGGTAATCGTTACTATTGTTGATGAGGGAAAACCCTATAGATTGAATAAAATCATTTGGTAAGGAGTATAAAAGAAAAAAACCAGGAAACAATATCCAAGGGAAAGACTGTCTCTTCAACAAATGGTGTTGGGAAAACTGGACAGCTACATGCAAAAGAATGAAACTGGACAACACACAAAAATAAATTCAAAATGGATTAAAGACCTAAATGTGACACCTGAAACCATAAAAATCCTAGAAGGGAGAACAGGCAGTAATTTCTCTGACATCTGCTGTAGCAGCATCTTTCTAGATATATCTCTAGAGACGAGGAAAATAAAAGTAAAAACTAAACAAAACAAACAAACAAAAAAACTATTGGGATTACATCAAAATTAAAAGTTTCTGCACAGTGAAGGTAATAACTAATAAAACTAAAAGGCAGCTTATTGAACAGGAGAAGTTATTTGCAAATGACATATCCAATAAAGGGTTAGTATCCAAAATATATAAAGAACATTTACAACTCAATACCACAGAAACAAATGATCCAACTTAAAAATGGGCAGAAGACATGAACAGGTATTTCTCCAAAGAAGATATCCAGATGGCAAACAGAGACATGAAGAGACGCTCAACATCACTCATTATCAGGGAAGTATAAACCAAAACTACAATGAGAAATCACCTCACAGTTGTCAGAGTGGCTAAAGTCAAAAGCATAAGAAACAACAAATGTTGCTGAGGATGCGGAGAAAAGGGAACCCTCTTGCATTGTTGGTGGGAATGCAGACTGCTACAACCACTCCGGAAAACAGTATGGAGTTTCCTCAAGAAATTAAAAATAGGACTATCCTATAATCCATACACTATTACTGTGTATTTACCTCCAAGATACAAAAACACTAATTTCAAAAGGATACATGCACCCCAAAGTTTAGAGCAGCATTATTTAAAATAGCCAAATAATGGAAGCAAGCCATGTTCATCGATAGATGAATGGATAAGAAAGATGTGATATATATGTGCAATGGAATGTTATTCAGCCAAAAAAAGAACAATGAAATCTTGCCATTTGCAAGGACATGGATAGAGCTAGAAAGTATAATACTAAGTGAAATAAGTCAGTCAGAGAAAGACAAACGCCATATGATTTCACTCATGTGTGGCATTTAAGAAACAAGACAAATGAGCAAAGAAGAAAAAGAGAGAGAGAAACCAAGAAACAGGCTCTTAACTATAGAGAACAAACTGATGGTTACCAGAGGGGATTTGGGCAGGGGGATGGGTGAGATAGGTGATGGGGATTAAAAACTGCACTTGTCCTGATGAGCACTGGTGATGTATGGAAATGTGGAATTATATTTTGCACCTGAAACTAATATAATATTGTATGCTAATGGATACTAGAATTTAAAATTTTTTAAATATTTTAAAAGGAGAAAACCTGTTTAATTTATCCCTGGAAACATTCTCCTTCGAATACTAGAGAGATAGCTGTATTGAATCCATAAATGTAAGGAATAAAAGGGACCCTAACAAGCACTCTATACCTTTACAATGAATAATGGAGCTACCACAACAACCTAAAATGTGTTCATTGTTTTCAAATAACATACAAATCACAGAAGACTTAACATTTTCTATTATGAAGGTTACAGAATAGAAAGATAGACAGTGTATGTTATAAAGCATAAACATGCAAAAGTAAACTAACATCAATGATGCTGAATTGGAATTGTATGTATCAGTATTATGTCACACTTTTAAATATTTATGCATAAATATATAAACATATATATATTTATAATTACATGTTACATATAAATAAATGTGTGTAATGTATATGCACATCTTTATCCCTATATAAATGTACATATATCCATAAACAGATACATATTTTAAAATAAATATATGTGTATATGCATAAGAACACACAAATACCTACATGGAGATACACGTACGTAAATTTCCTCGTTCTAAATCCCTGCTAAGAGGACTTAGAAGACTTAGCACCCTAAACTTGATTTCCAAATATTATTCTCCTAGAACACACGGTTAGTTCCAGACCGTATAGGGAAAAGTGTAAGATGAGCCTGAAACATTTTGCCATGGTAGAGAATAGGAACTCCTCAAAGAATGATGTGAATATACCAAAATGGCTGCACAAGAGACTCCCTTAGTTAAAGGTGAGCGTTAAAATAATGATAATTGAAGATCATGACTCATTAAACAAAATAAGAATCCATAAATCCAGACTGATTTAAAATAATTAATTAATACCTTTTAAGTGAGGGTATGGCATAAAATCAGACATAGCAGAACTGAAGAGCCGTAAAGAAAAGGACAGAGTGCCACAGTCTTACAAAATAAAGGCAAGTGACACTGTCTATTAGTGATGCAACAAGATATTAAGGTCAATATGTTGTTTGTAATTACAGAAATGAGCAAAGGCAGAAGTCTGAATATAATTATATTGGGAAAGCTATGATACGAATATTTGTGTCCCACAAAAATCGTATGTTGAAATCCTAATCCCCCAAAATGACAGTATTAACAGACAGGGTCTTTGAGAGGTACCGAAGTCTTGAGAGTAAAGCCTTCTTTAAAGGGATAGTATTCTTATAAAAAGACCCTACAGAGCTCCCCAGCCCTCTCTATCATGTGAAGACACAGCAAGAAGGTGCCATCTGTGAACAGAAAGCAGGCTCTCACTAGACACTAAATCTGCCAGCACCGTGATCTTGGACTTCCCAGCCTCCAGAACTGTGAGGAATAAATTTCTGTTGTTTATAAGCCACCCAGTCTGGTGTATTTTGTATAATAATCTGAAGGGCCTGAGACTAGTAGGGAGAGGGGAAGGAGAAGAGGTAAATTGCCGAAATCCTTGGGTATTAGGTCAGAAAGTTAATAGGGAAAATAGCAATATAACCATATTATTTTCAAGTATGAAGTTTGGAAACTACTGCATTTTATTATCAACCTGAGTACTCGGTTTTGTTTTTGAGCTTCTGCATGGATTCCTTTGATGAAAGTTTTAAGAAGTGTGGACATATACACATATATCCAAACTCCTACTTCCTTCCCAAGGTCACTATTGTTTAGCATCTCTGAAAGGTCTTAACCTTTTTCATAGTTACTTTTCAGGCTTACAAATGATTAAAATAGGAGTAGCATAGGTTTATAGGTTCTTTAAAAAGAATTATGCTGCCTTATACTTGTTCTGATTTGTCCCAACCAAGTATCAAGTATTACCACACAGCTCTCATGTACTGGGATTTGATTTAAAAAAATAAATAAAAATTTGATTTCTCCTTTTCACCTTTACTCTTCTGGTTAGCATTGTCTAAAACTTTTCATTTTCTTATAGTGAATTTCTATCATTGATAATTTCATCTACTTGTTGGAAAAAATCACTCTAAAATCACTCTATATTCTGATTTTTAAGACTGTCACTTTGTGTGCTTATTTTTATCTTTTACTTTATTTTTTACTTATTGGGTTTTTTTGTTGTTTTTGTTGTTGTTGTTTTTACTAAAGATTTTATTTCTTTATTTGAGAGAGCATGAGAGAGAGAGCAAGCAAGCACAGGGGTTGGGGGACAGTAGAGGGAGAGAGAGAAGCAGGCTCATCCCAGGACTCTGGGATTGTAACCTGAACTGGAGGCAGACACATAACCAACTGAGCCACCCAGGTGTCTCATTACTTTATTTATTTTTTTTAATTAACATAAAATGAATCTGACTTTTTTTTAGGTGTATATTTCTGAGTTTTAGCTCGTGAACAGATTAATGCATCCACCATCATAATTAGGATACAGAATAGTTTCATGACCTCAAAACCCTGCCTGTGCCACCAACTGGGGTCTTCTCACCCATTCCTAGCCCTGACCACCACTGATCTACTTTCCATCACTACACTTTTGCTTTTGAGAATGTCACATACATGAAATCAAACAGTATGTAACCTTTGAGACTGAACTCTTTTACTTGGCATAATGCCTTTGTTTCATTCACCCAAGGTGTCTGTTGTCAATACTAATTCCTTTGTAGTACTTGGTGGTATTCATTACATGGAAATACCACCATTTGCCTTCCCATTCACTTGCTGAAGAAGATTTGTGTTGTTTCCAGTTTGATGCCAATATGAATAGAGTTGTGACAGACATCCATGTACAGGAGAACTTTTGTAGAAATGTCAGTTTTCTTTTGTCTAGGAAAAATATCTAGGAATAAGCTTGCTATGCCACACGATGTAGGTACACTTAGCTTTACAATAAACTACGAAACTCTTTTCCAAAGTGACTGTATTCATTTTGCATTCCCAGGAGCAATGTACAAGAGTTCCAGTTGCTCCTCCTCCTTGTCTGTGCCTGGTATCGACAGTATTTTTATTTTATCCAGGCTAATAAATGTGTACTAGTGCTGCAGTCTTTCACTCTTATATCCGATGTTACCTTGCAGATGTATCATATTGAGATGAAGAAGTTTCCTTCTACTCCTCATTCACTGAGAACTTTTATTATGTATGAATATTGAATACTGAAAAAAACTTTTTTGCATTACTTAATATGATCCCATGATTTTTCTTCTTTAGGCTATTAATAAATGGTCGTACCATTTTCACTCCCAAAATTTCTAACACTGAGTGTGTGGGTTTTTTCTCTTCCTCACCAACCCTCCCATATTCCAGACACCAACCGGGTGCCCTACAACTCAATTCAGTCCTGACACAAGCTACCTGGAGTTAGCATCGGAAACCATGGGTTTAAGGACTCAGTCCCACAAGCCTACCATCTCTTCAGATGTCATTACAAATACTGGGTGCCCAGAGGACCTGCACTTCTATTCAACTTTGCTACAAAGTAGGGGGTCTCCACAGTCCCTGCCCTTTCAGTTTGAGTAATTTGTTAGAACAGCTCATCAAACTCAGAGTGCTTTAGTTACTATTACTGGTTTATTATAAAGGCTGCAGCTCTGAAAAGCCAAATGGAACAGATGCATAGACCAAGGGATTGGAGGAGAAGGGAGGTGTATGGCCTCTCCAGCCTCTCTACCCTCCCAGCATCTCAATGTGTTCACCAACTTAGGAGCTCCCTGACCCCTGTCATTTAAGGGTTTTTATGGAGGTTGCATAAGTAGGCATGATTAATGTAATCATTGCCATTGATGATTAACTCCATATCTAGCCCTTCTTCCCTTCTTAGAGGTTTAGGGGCAAGTGGGTTAGGCTAAAAGAGCCAATCTAATCATTCCTTAGTCTTCCATTTTCACACTATCTAGGGGCCTCCAGCCATGAATCTCATTGGCAAACAAAAGATACTCTTCTTGCTCCAGAGATTCTAAAGGGTTTTAGGAGCTCCGTGCTATGGACCAGGGACAAAAACCAAATATATATTTCTTATTATACTACAGATGGGTTTCACTGATTGACTATCAAACACTAAGCCAGCTTTGTTTTCATGGGCTGCTACTTGGTCATGTTAAACTATTCTTTTATACATTACTGGACTTGATTTGTTAATATTTTGGTGATATTATGCATCTGTGTGGTAAGAGATGTGGATTTATAATTTTCTTGTATTTTCCTGCTTTTCATATCATAGTATTGCTCCTTTCATAACATGAGTTGGGAAGTATGTGTCATCTTCAAGAACTACTGTAGCCTTGGTTTTATTTCTTTTATATCTGGTAAAATTGGCAATAAAACTAGGCCTGGAGATTTCTTTTTAACAAGTTTTTAATGATGGATTAAGTGGTTTAACAATTAATAGAACTATTTTGGCTATTTATTTCATCGGAAGAGAGTTTGTGAAAATTTTCGGTTTGAGGGAAGTTGTTCATTTCACCTAGCTTATCGAATTATGTACATTTATTTATATCATTACCTTTTTAAGCCTTTTTATTTCTTCAGAGAGTACAGTAATAACATTCTTTCATTCCTGCTATTGGTAATTTGTGACTGTTTTTAAAGTTTAACAGTTTGATTATGATGTTTCTGGGTGTGAATTTCTTGGAATTTATCATGTTTGGGGCTTATTGAGCTTCTTGAATCTTTACATATCTATCTTTCACCATATTTGGGAAATTTCCAGCTACTATTTCTTCAAATATTTTGTTCTATACTATACTCTTTCTCTTCATTTTCTGGGACTCCCATAACATGAATGTTAGACCTTTGGTGTTATCCTGAGTCTCTTCACTCTTCCCTTTTTTCTCTTTTCCATAGATTGCACAATTTTTATTGATTTATCTTCAAGTTCACTATTTTACTCTTTCATCTTCAATCAGTCATTGAGCCCACAGTGAGCATTTTACTTGTTTATTTGTCTGTTTAGGGTTTTCTTTTCGTTTGCTTATTTTTGCAGAGTCTGGCTTATATTTTTAGCTATAAAATTTCCATTTGATACTTCTTTATATCTTCTAGTTTTTTGTTTAGACTTTCTCTACATTTGCTTTAAGGGTGTTTATCCTGGGGCACCTGGGTGGCTCAGTGGGTTAAAGCCTCTGCCTTCAGCTCAGGTCATGATCCCAGGGTCCTGGGATCAAGCCCCTCATCAGGTTCTCTGCTCAGCAGGGAGCCTGCTTCCTCCTCTCTCTCTCTGCCTGCCTCTCTGTCTACTTGTGATCTCTGTCTGTCAAATAAATAAATGAAATCTTTAAAAAAAAAAAAAAAGAGTGTTTATCCTTACTTCTTTGAGCACTTTTATAACAACTGCTTTATACTCTTTGCCAGATAATTCCAATATCTTAACCATTTTAGTACTGGTGTCTGTTCTTTGTCTTTTCTCATGTGAATTGGGTTTGGTGGGGGATGGCGGAGAGGGGTAGTTCCAATTAATTGCCAATGAATTATCCATTATATTTATACACTTCAAATATTACCTTATGAGACTCTGGGTCTTGTTTAAATCCCATGGAAAATGCTGATATTTTGCTCTCATAGGTTGTCAACCCAGTTGGGTTTAGACCTCATGTTCTAACCAGCATCCTATGGTCTATATTTTCAACATATGTTGTAGTTTTCAATACTTTTGCCGTGATATTTACATCTGTCTTCTATGTTTGCCACTTAGTAGTCAGTCTAGGACCTGGGCAGCTGCCCATCTCTTATTCCATTCTCAAAGTATGTAGAACATTGTTTATGATTAGATCCATTCATGTGCAGCAAAAATGAGTACAGGAATTCATAAATGGCTTTATGGGATTGCTTTCCCAGCCCCTGTATGTCCATTATCTCTTTATTACTTACTGATTCCCTAGGACTCCCTTTTCAGTTCCCCAGAAATCTTGGGCTTTAGTTACCCACCCTGACACAAACTTCCCATGACTGTATCTGCATTCAGAGTCAAACAGCAGGAGGACAAAAAAAGAAAAAACATTGAATGTTCTCATTCTTCAATGTTTGAAGTTCTTGTGGGCCCCTGCAGTCACCACTGTTCCTACCATACGGTCCTTTTCCTTGTCCTGTTCCTGGACCCTGAACTAGAGAGCTTCCCCTCAGTTTCTCTCTCTCAGTATGGTACTACCTTCCATGTTTTATACTACTTGAATCCAGGCTGAGGTACACTAGAGGGGGGAAAAAATGGTAAACTCACTATTGGTTCAGTGGTACTTCAAATGCTAGTAAGATCCTCAAATAGCTGTTCCATGCATTTTATACAGGTTTGATAGCTCCATTCATTATGAGTGACAGGTTGCAGTATTCCTACTCCATTTTACCAGAACTGGACCCCCAGAGTGCTTCTTAAGTTAAGCTTAATAAAATCATTATTACTTTAAAATTAGTTCCTATCAAAGACTTACCTGTGTGTGTGCGTGTGTGTGTGTGTGAAGAGGGGAGAGAGAGAGAGAGAGAGAGAGGGACGGAGAGAAGGAAGGAAGGTGAGAAGGAAAGAAAGTGGAGAAAGAAGACACGGAAGGAGAGAGGAAGCCAGGGAAGACAGAAAGATAGACATTAATCTCAAACACTTGTCTGGAGTGAGATGAAGGCAAGTTTTTTAAGATATGACAAATTATTACTCTTGTCTGGGAAAGAGATCATTAGGAGGAAGTCGGATTTCCTAAACATACATGTAAAAGTTATACTTTTCATCACACAGTTTTTGCCAAGTGAAATAAAAGTACCACTTTATTTTTGAAAAAAATAAATAAGGCAAAAACTTAATTCAATGCTTACCCTGAAAACTTCGGAGGATAAGGTGAGAATGCCTTCCTTGAAAAGGCTTTCAAGAAAGAAATTCCCAAAGGTTATTAAGTCAGGGGATGAAACATAATATCACCTTCGGGAAGGGGGTTGCATGTACAATTTAGAAATGTATTCCCAGGTTTTTCCGATAAACTGCAACAGGCTGAGAATAGAAGTTTTGACTTTTAAAATGTTTCAACTCATGTATATCAAATGTTCCTAAGTGTTTATACATTTACATCCCATCATATAATTTTATATAAAGTAAATAGATTAGAAATTTCCACTCATGATGAATTCTTCCAATCTTAAAAATATATTTAAATGGCAAACCTTCTAAAGCACTATTCATATCTAGGAAACTATTCTGAATAAATGACTCAGTCTATAAATTCAAAACTTATTCCTTTTCTGGGGCACCTGGGTGGCTCAGTGGTTTGGGATGCTGCCTTCGGCTCGGGTCATGATCTCAGGGTCCTGGGATCGAGCCCCGCATCGGGCTCTCTGCTCCGCAGGAAGCCTGCTTCCCTCTCTCTCTCTCTGCCTGCCTCTCTGCCTACTTGTGATCTCTGTCTGTCAAATAAATAAATAAAATCTTTAAAAAAAAAAAAAAAACTTATTCCTTTTCTATGTACATTGCCCCCCCCCCATTCTATTGTGTTCTGGGAAAACCAGAATAAAATCCACAGTACTTCAGAGCTAGACACTGAATAAGGATAAAGTAAAATTTTCATTTTATACATCCTCTGTGGATGTTGTAAAGAAAAGAAATTTTAAGAGGTGGTATTCATAGAGAAACCCAGAAATACATAAATTTTGCCTTGGTCCATCTACCTTTCATCCCCAGAAAGTCCCCGTAGAAATATATGTATAAGTAAAAATGGCAGAGCTAGGCAAATTAACTTTCATTAGTAAATTGGACTTCGGTCCCAATGCCTAAGCAAAACCAGAGCTCTGCACTGGACCAATGGAAAACTTCTTTCTCCTAATTAGAAGCAAAATAGGCCTTGTGGAAAGAGAAGAAAATTTCCCAATATGAGAGAGTAAAAGCAACTGCAAAGGCAGGAGTGAGAAGTAAAATGAGAGCAATGTAACCAGGGAAAAGCCTAGGTCTGATTCTCCAGCTCCTTCCTCAGAGTCAGTTTTGGGTTCTTGAACCTGACTAATCTTTTGGGAGAAGTGAGGATTGATATAAAATCAACAAAAAGAACATTCCTTCCCCTGAAGGCCACACTATTCTCCATGAATTGGCCCAGCATTTTTTTTTTTTAACCTTTCAAAACACTTCCACCTCATTTTTCATTGAAGTGACCACATAGTAAAATTCTTCACCTATTTCTCTTTATATCTGCATTTTGCCACGTTTCCTATTGCTGCTGTACAAATTACCACAAACTTAGTGGCTCCAGGTCTGTGGGCTACATTAGTTCTAGGAATTGAACATGAGGCCCTGAATGGCCACTTTGGTGACCTGAGTCAAATTTCTGAGCACCAGACCTTTTCTACACACTAGAAGCAACACTTTAGGAAGCTACACATCCATTTCATCCCTAGAGATTCCATGATGGATGAGTCATTGTCTAAGTCCCTGTGGGTCAAACACTCTTGTCACTACTCCACCCTTGCAACATACTAAGATAACTGCACTCATCTTGACTTCACTGGTTAAGCACTGGCATGAGGTCCCTACCACTCTGTGAGTCCCTGATTCCAACAAAACCTGGGGGGTCAAGTGCCAACATAACTCCTCCTACTGTCATCTCCAGACTACAGAGGACAGCCACTACAGAGACGGGTGTTTTTCCTTACCAACACATTTCTGAATGTTCAGGTAAAGAGGTTTCTTCGTGGGAGCATAGTAAGTGGGTAGCTGCCCAAATTGCATATAATAGACTCATCCCAACATTCACACCTCCCTGGGCCTTTGGACTGCTTCCACTACAAAATTCCAGGAAAATTCCAGTATTTCTTCCACATTGACTCCATAGCACCATTGCGTATAGCCTTCAGTTCACTACATTTATGTCACCATTGCGTATAGCCTTCAGTTCACTATATTTACGTCATCCCCAGGTGGTTGAACCAACGCATTAAAATCCCAAAACGAAGGTAAAGGCAACTGTATAGGTGAATTTGACCCAGTCTAATCTTGTCATTTTTTTAAAAGATTTTATTTATTTATTTGACAGAGAGAGATCACAAGTAGGCAGAGAGGCAGGCAGAGAGAGAGGAAAAAGCAAGCTCCTTGCTGAGCAGAGAGCCCGATATGGGGTTCAACCCCAGAACCCTGGGATCATGACCTGAGCTGAAGACAGAGGCTTTAACCCACTGAACCACCCAGGTGTCCCCTAATCTTATAATTTTCCTCTTTGTCTTAATACCCTTTGAAACTATCCTTATGTATGCTCCACAGATACCTATTAACAGAACTTGCCAAGGAGCTGAAACCTTTGACACATGGACAATTTCTTCTGCAACCAGACACCGTACTTTTTCATTCTGGCTCTCCTGTATACCCCATTCTACTATTGTAAGACTGTATAGCCTTAGGCAAGTTATTCCATGTATCTGAGCCTCCTCGCTAAATGAAAATAATAATATCTACTTCAGAGGGTTGGTGCATTAAAAATAAGTAAACAAATGAAACTACTAACACAGAGCCCAGGACATAAGAAGTGCAGGAAACATTGTAACTTTTTCCCTTCTTTAAGGATCAACTTTGAACCAAACCCCCGATTCAAGCAAAAAACAAACAAACAAACAAACAAAAACCATCAGAGAATTCAACCACTTTATTAAATTCCTTCTTTTCTTACTTAAGGCTAAGGGAATCTTATATATGAAAAAAAAATTGTTCATTTTAGTCTCTCTCACACATAACAAGTACTTCAAAATGCTATTTGTAGAATTAAATCCTAACCCAAAACTTGAATCTGTGTAACTGTCCTTAGAATTTATTCTCCTTCAAGCATTTATGTCTGAAGAAAAAAATCCATAGGATTTCCAGATTTACCAGTAAAAGACAAATGTATCATAAATTGGTATTTTAATTACTCATGAGTGGGATTGATGTTGAGCCTTGAGTATACTTAACAGGTTTTGTTTTTCATGAAAGCCTTCATTTCCGTTGACATTGGCAATCAGATTATGAATCTTAGCTCCAGTGCGGTAATTATGTCAAATACATCTTGGGAGGGTAAAAGTGTTCAGTAGAGAGCAGTTGCCCTTGTTCAGAAGGAACAAGCACAAAAAGGATAAATGGCTACTTATCAAATTCATCCTACTTGGGGAATGACAAAGTTTCTGTAGAGTCGTAGGAATAAAACTGCTGTTAGAAACCTAATTTCCATCTTGTACAGAAGCAAATAGGTTAGTAACAGTGGACAATAGAAAATTCATTTATTCACTAACATTTTATTCTCCTATTGCCTAGAAGAAAGTGTAAACATACTGTCTCCCCACATGTTTTAATTTATACTAGTACTTTCACCAATTAAGTTGCTGGGGAACGCCCTTTTAAAAGCTGAGGCATTTAGGGCTAGCTTGCCATCAACTTGTGATGTCAATGTTAATTGCTTTAAGAACCTACAGTTTGGAGAAATACCCATATGCAAGTGTTGCTGAGGCTGTGACCATTCTTTTGGGAAGCAACTTCCTTAATAGGAAAAAGGTGCAACATATAAACACATAGTCCAGAACCATCTATAAGAAATTCATTCATTCCAAATACTTCCCCAAAGTGTGAAATTGAGATACAAAATAACCATTCCATGATGTGCTTCAAAAATGTACCAGATGTATTTCTCCATTCTTGCGGGAACCTGTGGAGTAGCCTTCCCACATGAGCTATCCCAATGCAGGAAAATAATTTCCTCCTACTTTTCCCACGAACTCTGTTGCAATTTGCAGGACATTATGGGAAATTTGCCACAATATGTGGGACACTTTGGGCTCTCGCTGGAATTTTGCAGGCATGCACTGCCATGGTTTGAAGCGCGGATCAAGATATTGGTTTCACATGGTGAGATCGAACATATAAAGCTTCGTGAGGGGACCAGGAGCCTGCCTCTCCTTTCCAAAGTCATTAGAACTGACAGTATAGCCCATTCATTTAGCCAAACTGCAGAGCAGAAAGGCATAACCATTAGCTACAGATATCCCTGCTGATTTAACAGTGCTAGAGACGGCAACATCCTAGCGCTGCACGGCCAGGGAGGGAAGAAGCTGGAGAACCCATCCAAAAATGGGTTCTCCTCCTGAGAGAAACTCTAACTCCCCCATTCTGCTTGCTTTGGGTATCACAGAAGTTTTCAGCTGTTACAGATCCTGGAAGTGGTTGCATTTTATTCATCAGGTAGACCTGGTAGACCCAGAAGCAGAGAGAGAATTATTTTTAAACAAGAACCTGAATTGTTAATGTAAACTAGGTTTCCAGGTAGTCAGGGAAGAAATCTATATTTAAGTCAATTTTCTCTTAGGAAGTAATGATTCCTGAGTAGGCCAAATTGCCCATTATATGCTCTTACAGCAATATACCTATAATTCTACCTTGTGGCACTTATCACAGTTATAATATGAGAGTTATCTCTTCCAAGAGGTCGGTGAAGGGTCTGGTATTCCTAGCTCCAGCATACTGTAGGTCAATACTTACAGAATGAAGGAATCCATGAATCAATATTTGTAGAATGAATGAATGAATGAATGAATATTCTGGAAACTCTTATTCAACGAGGATGGATACTCCCTGCAAATACTGCTTAGCCAAAGAACAACTAGCTAAAGTGACCATAGAACCTGACATTCATGATGAAGCTAGTATCGTTGGTGTTTAAAGGGAAGATGGTAACAATGCTAATGTTGAAGATCATGATGACATTAGTGAATCCTCAGTGAGGACATGGACAAAATACCAGTGTGAACCTCATCAAAATCCTAGAAGTAAATACTCCTGCCCCCTTTTTATAAGGACACTGTAATTCAGAGAGATAAAGGTGATTTATTGAACTACTATCATTAAAATTTGATGACCCTCACAAGTATATCTTTTTTATTTTTATCTGGGAGGTAGAGAGTATTTCTGACTCCTTTATCAATCCAATAATACTGAACTTTATATATTTAGCACCCTAGAAGGAAACTGCTGACCTTTAAAAATGAGCTTATTCACAAACATTTCCAATAACTTAAATGCATTGCTGTTCATCACCAGTAAGTGGAACTCTCTGTTTTTCAGTATTACACAAGCACTTACTTAGAATGTAATGTGTCTGGAAAGTTAAGTAATGAGTTGACTTGAATTTTTTCTTACTAGAGTGTTTTCTGTCAAAAAACCTGGTGAAACTATGGCTAAGGTAAAGAAATGGTTTAACTTTTTATAACACTCAAATAGAAACTCTATTCCTGGTGTTGCAGGTAGGACTAAACAAACTTTAATAATAGGTCTATCTGGAAAAAAAGAGTGGATTTATTATTTACTTGACTCTGTTTTACACGTCTCTGATAAAAGGTTCCATATTTGTGATTCCAAAAGTAAGGAGGTAACAGTAAAACCACTGTGATAATATAAATTATACCAAAGAAATTAAATATCAGTAACAACAATAGTTATTTCTCTCTTGTACACTCACCTTCCTAGGCCCCTGATCACTTGATGACAGAGCTACTCTATGGGGAGACAGAATAAGCACTAACAACCCAAAGCCACGACTTCTCGATATCAAAAAAACTCTAATGTCAGGGTTTGCTAAACTCTCTAAGTGTCAGAAAAGGTTTCTCCAACTTCGACCAACAGTCCAGGATGATATTGCAAAATTTTTTCCAATATAGGTACAATTTTGCCCAATCTTCCCAGCCTTGGTTGGTGATGAATTATTTTATATGAACCTTCTGTCATCTAAATTTTTAGAATATTTAATTTACCATATCAACTATTTGGATAAACCTGTGAAAATGACAGCTGATCTTGTTTTAAGAAACGTGTCACTCTGTCTCACAAGAAGTCATGCAATACTGAGACCTAATGATGGTTTTACAACTGTTTTCCAGCATATTTTTACATTGCATGCATTTTCACTTCCCACCATGAATCCAGTATCTAACAAGACAGAAAATTAATAATTCAGCTGAACATGTTTCACCAGGTAATGCAGTCACATGCTAACTCCCCAGATGACTGAGCTTTATTTCATTTTCTAGATTGAGATTTTAAGTCATCTGGTACTATGACCAAGGGGGCAGGGATTACAGTCACCAGAAAGTACAATAGGGACGTCCTTCGCCTGTCTTGTCTTCTGTGTCGCTGGAGCCCTGAGAGGAGGAGGAGTTTGGGGAGGGGGTTGCCATGCTGCACTCCATCCCATCGCAACTTGTTCCATCCTACCTTGTTATTGCAGCCCATATGGCTCCTACCATACTGATCTGAGATCCCTCCAACACGTAGGAAAAGCAGAAAACGTGAGGAATTAAGTGTTAGCCTTCACTTTGAGTTTCTCCTGGCTTCAGAGATTTTCTCTGAGAGTATTACTTAAAAGTTGTTAATTTCCTCTCATAACAGTTTTTTTTTAATGGAAGAGATTCCTCTTAGAAGTGTAAAGGAGATGGCAGGATTGACTATAAAGGTTCTAAAGATGTGTAAATACTTAATTGTGAACTTTTTGAAATGCAGATTATGCAAATTCTATTCCAGGTACCTTAAAACATATTCTTGAGCCAACTGACTATACTTATTGTGTTTAGTGCTTTCAGAATCTGCCTCTAAAATACAAATTGGGTATTTTAAGTCATACTGTTTACCTAGTAGATTATAAGGATTCCACCAGGGCTTGAATAGTCTGTGTATAAATATTTAGAACATATGTCGAATATTAGCAGTCCAGGCCCAAGAAAAACCTTTATGCACAGCTCCTCAGAGCAGACAGAAATCAAACTGCAATTTAAAAGTCAGATATTCGTTCGAAAACCCACCGTTGTATTTAGCATCAATAAACATTCTCTAATTTCCCTTAATATCAGGTCACTAGGCCATTCTTGCATCCACAGCAAAATGGTTTGGGACTCTTTCTTCCCCGTAAAAGTTTTAAATAGCAGGTTCTTGTACAGGCCATTAGTCAGTTCTGTCTTGTGGGTAGTTTAGAGCTTAAGTTCTGACCAAGTAGGACAAGTTTTGCCACCTTGAAATGCAAGTACCACCAGGCATATATAATCTTAGCCCTTCTCTATGTCAGCATGCATGTGAAAAGAAAAATGCATTCTCAATAATTTATTTAGAAGATAAAAGAGATAAGATGATTTTATTCACCTAAAATAATTAAAGCAAATAATTAAGGCTTATGTAGCATGTACATAAACCATGTAACTTTTTCTCCTTTATTAAAGCAAAATTGTAATTTTAAAATAAATGTATTTCAAGGTAAGAGCCTCCCCTTTTTTGCATTTCACACAATAATGACATAATAGATACGGTGAAACACTTCAAATATAAAAATATTTTCAAGTCCTAAGTTCAGAGTGACAATTTTAAATTGTCATGATTTGTGAGATTCTGGTATCTTTTATGTAGTATATTTGCCTAACCGAGCACAGGGCCTTCCAAGACAATTAAATACAGAGGGAAAAAGGTATTCAACAATAAGGGGGTATGTGAAGATCAATGCTTAATCCAGTTACAAATGACTCTGTAAGTTTTGAGTGGAGAGTAAAATAGTCAGGAGTGGGTTACTTAAGGCCACTCCTAATCTGAAAGTGTTTCTCGTGGCATACTCCATGCATCTCCACGTGGAAGTGACATAAATGAATGAAGAAGAAATTCAAAGCTGATTCAGAAGTGCTAGTTTTGACTATAACCCAAACCGTTGGTTATAAGCAAGATTACTGGAATAAAATTATCTCCTAAAATAACAGGAGAAACGCCTTTTAAAAGCATATCTGGGCCCTTGCTTTTGAAAGGGGACAATATTATATCAATCTTTACAAACAATAGTTAATAAATATATCGAAAGCAAGTCCATATGGATGAAATTTCCTTGACATCATTTAAAAATAATTAAGGGCGGGAAATCCTTGGGATAGAAAGCATTTGGGATTTTATTGAAAACAAGCCGTTTGTAAAATAACTGGAGATGTTTAATGAGCTTATAATGTAGGCGTGTTGGCACATCTTCCTTTTGGATTAATAAACTTTTTATTACTAGAGCCTGGTGGGTACACATTCTTCAGATCTAGTGTCAGCATTACCCTCCTTCGAGAAAGAACCCTGGAGCCAGCCATGGACCACATCCATAGTGTCCTTAAATTTGGGAAATCCTGGGAAAACAAGAGACGGAAGGAGGAGGATCATAGCAAAACCAAGGTCATATAATGATACAATGTTTCCCATGCGTTGACTTGCTCTTACAAATAAGCAGCACAAGAGAAAGAACTTGAACTTTGGATTTTTAATCAAAATAACATCCTTTCTCTAAAGGTCTAAATGATTTTAAATGTACCTAACTTGCTATGATAACCTATCATCATTGGGTTTGAGCAATTTAAAGGCAGTGATACCAAAACAAAACGTCACAGACTCTTGCCTACTTCTGTGTCAATCATATTCTACAAAATGCTAGTTACTCTGGGCACTGTTTTCTTAAGTGTAGGGTCCAAGGAGTTTACTGAACACAACTAGTTTAAAAAAATAACCTAAAGAAATACAGCTTCTTGGGACCCATGGACAGGAGCCCATAACTTAAAATACACTTGGATAGCAAATTTTCTATCCCCCAAAGAAACACTTCGTAGGTCAGAAAATATATCTGCAATACTGACTGTTTTGTGACAACCCTTAGAAATGTGGCATTTTACCTAATTCAATAGAACCAAAATGTATTGAAACAACTAAGTATCCATTCCCAAAACAAATGCCAAATGCATTCAGAGTTCATGCAGAAAATAACGTTAAATGGGAGAAGGCAAAAGCCCTCGAAGAAATGAGACTTGAAATCGCCCCTGAGAGATTGATACAGCTGGGGGAGGCAGAAAGACGAAAAAGAAAGCACAATACAGGACAAAGAGTGAAAAATGAGAATCAAAGCATAAGAACCTGTATTCAGAGGGCAGAGAAATTTCAGGAAGATAAGGAGCTCTTTCAAGGAAACTGAAATTCAAAGGTAAATAAAAAGTAGGAAGGTCTTCAAAACTAAGCAAAAAAGCCAGCACATCATGCAATAGGAGAGAGATCACAGGTTTTGTGTTCAGAGATGCCTTGATGGAATGGATGTCTTAGAATTCTTAGTGTCGAGGTACATGTCGAAAGGATTAGAGAGACACTTGATGAAGGAAAATGAACTAGGATATTATTGCAGAAGTATAAGGATAAGGTGGTTAGGAAGTAGGAGAGTCTGTTGGCAGTCGCCAAAGCCAACAGAGCAGCTAACATCACCGAAGTGTCAAAGACCAGCAGAGTCAACGAACAGAGATCTTCACCTAATAAAATGGGAAAAATCATGGACTGAGTTTAAATCTTCACTTCATTATTTATTAACTCTATGACCAAAATTAGGTCACATAATCCCTTCAAAACCTTAGTTTTCCGATCTGTAAAATAGGCATTAAAAACGCTACCATGCAGAGTTAAGTGAGGAAATGAATATAAAGCACCTGGAAATAAACAACAAACACAGAGTAGCTGTTGTTACTTAAAAAACCATAGAATTTAAAAATGTAGAATATTTGTCATTTCCACAGTGACCAAGAATGTCTTTAATGATCCTATCACTGACCTTAATGGATATTCTTTGGTGGAAAGAACTGAATCATGGGGTCCCAGTTGATGAATACTTTTAATCATCACTTGCAAAAAATAGAAGTTATTTTCTACTCTGCTTCTTGCCATGACTCTTTTTCAAACCAGTGGCTGCTACGTAAGTGAGAACTTGGCAGAATGAACCAAACATGCAATTTCAGGGATATGTGGACACCAACAAATGAAAAAAATGAAATTTCTAATACTGATTAGTTTTTGCTTCAAGAACTCCCGTATTCTTGCTGAGTATTTTAAGCATTTTTTAATAAAGATAAAAATAATAGATACCACTGCTTTTTGCTGTTGCTGAACTCTTTATTTTCATGTAAATAAGCTATGGATCTTGTTAAGATCTAAAATACTAGAAAAGCCAGTTTCGAGCTCATTTTTGCTGTTGGAGAGACCTTGTCTCCCATTACATAGGGGTGACAATTCTTCAACTATGCAGAATACAGACATTAACTTCTACCTGAAATGCACATACCTACCCCTCTCGGTCTGTTAATATTCCAGAAACCCATGCCATTGTCCTTCAAGAATTTAAGTGAAAAATATATTTTCCCTATGTGCCACAGCACCCAGGCCTATAGTTCAGAATTATTAAATTGGTTCATTCATTATAAAACTTTGCCTTTACCCACCCTTCCCAGAACAAGTAAATTTCTCATCTTACATACCTTTTTTAAAGTCTAGACACCAACTTCAAAACCATTCTCTAAGAAAGTGAGAGTATCTTAACTGAGTTTTATTCAACACCTCTATCACAAAGAGATAATACAGTTGCCCCTTAGAAATGTGTGATTCATTCCCACATGGCTTTCAAAGAACAGTGAAAGAGAAGAGATGATGCTATATTAGGACAGTGCCTTAAACTGCTGTTTAGTTTCATGACTTTTTTTTTTTTAAACAGGTTTTATTTATATATTTATGTATTCATTTGAGAGAGAGAAAGAAAAAGAGAATGGTTGAGGGGAAGGGTAGAGGGAGAGAATCTCAAGCAGACGCTGCACTGAGCACAGCCAACTCGGGGCTCTGTCTCATGACCCTGAGATATTGACCTAAACCAAAACCAAGAGTCAGACTCGTAGCCAACTGAGCCATCCAGAAGTCCCAGTCTGATGTCATTTTCCTTTAATTTTTTTTCAGCGATCTATAATTCATTGTTTATGCACCATTTTTAATTGTATTTTTAATATCAGATTTCTACTTTCATGAGTTACAGTTATTGAACCATTAATAGAAACAAAATGTAGAATGCTTCCATCACCCCATAAACTCCCATCAACACCCCGGAAAGTCTGTCTCTCCACCTTCCCAATCCTTAGCATCCTCTGCTCTACGATCTGACCCAATAGTTTTCCCTCTTCTGAATATGATGGAAATGGGATAAGACAGTAGCTTGCTTTTGTATCTGGCTTTCTTCCCTTGACATAATGCCTTTGAGATTCATCCATGTTCTTACATACGTCAGAAGTTTGCTCCCTTCTTTGCTGTGTAATATTTCAGTGTCTGGATATATCACAGTTGACACTTGTAGCAACTGATGGACATCTAGGTTGTTTACAGTTTTGGAGAGTATGAATAAAGCTACTATAAATACCCACATAAAGCTTTGTGCAGACCTGGGGACATGTTTCCATTTCTCTTGCATAACTACCTTGAATTGGGATTTTTAAATCAAATAACAAGTATATGTCTAATTTTATAAGAAAATTAAAAACTGTTTTACAAAGTAACCGCACCATTTTGCATTCCCACTAGCAAGGTATAATACTTCCAGTTGCTCCATCTTTTTGTCTCTTATTTTGACTTTCAGCCGTTTTCACAGGTATGTGGTGATATCTCATTGCAGTTTTATCTTGCATCTCCCTGTTGACTAATGATTTTGAACATTTATTCATACGTTTACTTGCCATGTGTAGCTCTTCTGTGGTGACTTGTTCAAATCATCTGCCTGTTTTTTATTTGGTTGAGTTTCTTATTGAGTTGTGAAAGTTCCTTATACAATAGTTCTGAATGCTAGCCCATTACCAAATACATGTTTTGTAAACATCTTTTTTTCTAGTTGGTAACATGGTCTTTTCATATTACAACATTTTTTGAACAAAAGAAGTGCCTTCTTTTTAAGATTTTATTTATTTATTTGAGAGAGAGAGTGTGTGTGTGTGTGTGCATGTGAAAGAGAATGAAGAGAGGGAGAAGCAGGCTCAACACTGAGCAGGGAGCCTGACTCAGGGCTCAATCCTAGGACCTGGGACCCTGGGATCATAACCTGAGCCCAAGGTAGACAGGCGCTTAACTGAGTCATCCAGGCACCCAAAAAGAAGTGTCTTCTGATGAAATCTAAATTATTATATCTTTTATGGTTTCTGCTTTCTGTGTATTATCTAAGAAATATTTTCTTCACCCAAAGTCATAAAAGTTGTTTTCCTGTTTTCTTCCACAAATTCTATTTCCAGTTTTCTTCTAGAAATTCTATTTCTTTTTTTCTTTTATTTCATTAACATATAATGTATTATTTGTTTCAGGAGTATAGGTCTGTGAATCATCAGTCTTACACAACTCACAGTGTTCACCATAGCACATACCCTCCCCAGTGTCCATCACCCAGCCACCCATTCTTCCCACCCCCCTCCACTCCAGCAACCCTCGGTTCATTCCTGAGATTAAGAGTCTCCTATGGTTTGTCTATTTCTAAAACTATTTCTAATTTTAGGTTGTGCCTTTAGGTCTAAGATACATTTCTAATTAATTTTTATAAATGGGATAAAGAATAGGTAAGCATTAACTTCTAACACTTTCCAGGGTATTCCAATACCATATACTGAGAAGGCTATTCTTCTTACATTGAATTAACTTGGCATTTTTGCCTATAAACAAATGTCTATGGATAGTTGTACGGCTTTGTTTCTGGAGTCTCCATCTTTTTTCCAGTGATCTATAGGTCTGATCTTTCACCAAAATCATGCTTGTTAATTTCTGTAGAAATTAATTAATCTTCTAGATTTTAAGTCAAGAAGTGTGAGCTATCTACTTTGCGCTATTCAAAATACTTGTAATTCCAAAATTACTATCCTAGACCCTGTCTTTTCCATACACATTTAGAATCACCTATTAACCTTCACACAAAATCCTACTAGGGTTTTTCTAGTGGTTACATTGAGTCACTAGATAAAGCTGAAGAGAAATGACATCTTAATATTGTCTTCCACTAATGAACATGGTAGAGCTCTCCATTTATTTCAGTCTTCTTTAATTTTTCTAAACTGTGTTGCAATTTTCAATGTACAAATAATGCAAATTTCTTTTAGTTTTATCCATAAATATTTCATATTTGCCAATGTTGTTGTAAATGGTGCCTTTTCTCAATTTCATTTTCTTAATTAAAATTTTGTTAGTTAACATATAGTGCAATGTTGGTTTCTGGAGTTGAATTCAGTGATAAGTCACTTACCTACAATACCCCAGTGCTCATCACAACAAGTGTCCTCTGTAATACCCATCATCTACCCACACATCCCCCTAACTGCCTCCCTCCATCAACCCTCA
Organism: Mustela erminea; assembly: GCF_009829155.1. Classification (NCBI taxonomy): domain Eukaryota; kingdom Metazoa; phylum Chordata; class Mammalia; order Carnivora; family Mustelidae; genus Mustela; species Mustela erminea. The sequence continues at coordinate 85,615,190 of NC_045621.1, forward strand.
ATTAGTTCTCTGTCATTAAGAGCCACTTATGGCTTGTTTCCCTCTCCTTCCACCCCCCTTCCATATATGTTCATCTCTTTTCTTTCTTAAATTCCACATATGAGTGAGATCATATGGTATTTTTCTTTCTCTGACTGACTTACTTCACTTAGCATGATATATTCCAGCTCCATCCACATCATTGCAAATAGCAGATCTCATTTTTTTTGAAGGCTGGGTAATATTCCATTGTGTATATATACCACATCTTTATCTACTCATCAGCTGATGGACATCTGGGCTTTTTCCATAGTTTGGTTACTGATAGGCTGCGATAAACCTCAAGGTATGTGTCCCTTTGAATCAGTTTTTTGTATCCTTTGGGTAAATATCTAATAGTGTAATATCTGGGTTGTAGAACACAATCTACCTTTAAGTAAACTATACCATTCACACTTAGAATAAAAATCTTACAACAACATGGATGCCTGGCTGCTTCAGTCAGTTAAATATCTACCTTCAACTTAGGTCATGATCTTGGGGTCCTGGAACAGAACCCTGCCTTGGGCTCCCTGCTCAGGAGGGTGTCTGCTTCTCCCTCTCCCTCTGCCCCACCCCAACTTGTACTCAATCTCTAATAAGTCAATAAAATCATTTAAAAATTGAAAAATAAAATCACACAGCAAGATAGTTCCAATCCCCCCCTCCCATTTGTTGTATTATATCCAGAAGCTGGATCACTGAATCATATGGTAGTTTTTTTTTTAATTTTTTGAGAAATGTCCATACTGTTTTCTGTAGTGCCAGTCCCAATTTACATTCCCACAAATATTGTACCAAGGTTCCCTTTTTCTACATCCCACAATATTTGTTATCTGCTGTCCATTTGATAACAAACCTCCTATTGTGTGTAAAATGATATTCCGTTGTGTTTTTCATGACTATTTCTCTGAAGATTAGTGCTCTTGAGCAGCTTTTCACATACCTTTTGGCCATTTGTATCTTCTTTGAAAACCATCTACTCAGTTCCCTTGCCTTGCTGTTTATGACAACATGGATCAACCTGAAGGGCATTATGCTAAGTGAAATAAGCCAGACACACAAACAAAAACACTGCATGATCTCACTTATATGTACAATCTAAAAAAGTTAAGGTCATAGAAGTAGAGATTAGAATAGTGATTGCCAGGGCTTGGAGGTGGACATGAGAAGAAGGAGGTCAAAGGATATAAACTTTCCGTTAAAATACGAGTAACTTCTACAGACCTAATGTAGAGAGTGGGGATTGTAATTAATAGTACTGCTTTGTATACTTGAACTTTGCTAAGAAAGTAAATAGCGTTCTCATTATAAGAGGAAGGAAGGAAAGGGAAGAAAGGAAAGCGGGGGAGGGAAGCCTAGAGGAAGGGAGGGAAGGAAGTACGGGAGGGACGACCTAAGGATGACCTAAGGTGATGGATGTGTTAAATACTTTGATATTGGTCTTCATGTCATAATACAGTATATCAAATAATCATGCCGCACACGTTGAAATATATATGATTTTTATGTGTCAATTACATATTTGTCAATATAGGCGGGGGTGGGAGGGGAAAAGAAATTATGCCCGGGGCAACAATTTAGACCCGTGCCAGTGTTTCATACTGACCATAATCTTCTCTTCTTGAAGGTCTACTCTATGGATTTCTAACTTTCTTAACCAGCTACCATAATCACCTGATTCATTCCTTGTGATAGAAAGCGACAGATAGATAATCTCCTACTTGTTCTTCTTTGGTTGAGCCTTGACTGATGCAGTTCCTTACTTCAGTAACCTTACATTCTAGTGGGAGGAGATGGATGATAAACACATAATTATATCAAGAGGTGATATATAGGGACGCCTGGGTGGCTCAGTGGGTTAAAGTCTCTGCCTTCGGCTCAGGTCATGGTCTCAGGGTCCTGGGATCGAGCCCCACATTGGGCTCTCTGCTCGACAGGGAGCCTGCTTCCTCCCTCTCTCTGCCTGTCTCTCTGCCTACTTGTGATCTCTGTCTGTCAAATAAATAAATAAAATCTTAAAAAAAAAAAAAGAGGTAATACATAATATGAAGGGAAGGAAAAGACAAAAATGAGAGAAAGACTGCCAACTTAACAATTTTATGATGCTAGGATTTTTGGGCAGACCTGAGTGAAATAAGAGAGCAATGCCCTATATTTGAGAGAAAACCATTTCTAGTCTAGGAACTAGGAAGCACAAAGCTCACGAGGTGATGGAACACTTGGTGTGGTTAGGGAGGAGAAAGATGGAAGGGCTGAGGTTCAGGCAGTGAGGGGTAACATGGAGGCGTTCTGGTCAAACAGACTCCTGGGGCAGATGCTGTAAGGCTGGAAAGTCACAAAAGGCCTTGGGTCTTCTGAATGAGATGTAAAATTCTGCAAGGTCATTGAGGTTGTAATGAACATTTGGTGGAAGAATGGGAGCAGAGTGAAGAACTGGGGAGCAATGACGATACTCCAGGAAGAGGGTAAGGGTAGTTTGGTCCAGACTGATAATAAATGTGGCAAGAAGTGGTTGGGTCTTTTGTATACACAGAAGGAGAAACGAGGTTAGCTGAAGGATTTGGATGAGGATTGTGAGGAAAAGCAGAGAGACAAGAATGAAGCTAAACTTTCAGGTCTGAGACTCACTCCCTGGAAAGGCTTTCCCTGATTCCCCAAGTCTAGATGAGGTGAGACCCCAAGGCCCTTGCTCTACAGACAGCACAGTGACTATCAGACCACCCCGTGTTTACCTGTTAGCCTTCGGGAATTCATTCACGAATACAAACCTTTCCAGGCTATGGACGGTCGAACTCTTGTCCATAACTTTATCCCTCACATCAGTTACACACCCAGAGCTTAAAAACATGTACTGCTTTAATGTTTGAAGTTCATGATTAGGAAATTTTATCTTATATCAATTTCAACCTATTCATTATAGTTGATATTATATTAAATATAACCTATTTATTGAGCTTTATTTTCATAAATTGCTAAACATTTACAATTTGTTTTCACTATCTTTTACCCTTTCCTCTATATCTGCTAAAGTTTAAATTTTTTTCACAAATTTGGATAAAGTGTTTTCATGTCATAAATACCTCATCTGTGATATTTATAACAATTTTCCTTGTTTGTGCTTCAATTTTGATATTTTTGATGAATTGAAGTATATTTTTCTATTTTCATTTTCATGAGGTCAAATTTATTATTTCTCTTACGTTTTTCTTGAAACACCTTTTATACCTACAGAGCAAAAAAATAATTTATATCATTCTTCAAGTCTTTATGGTTTGATTTTTTTAATTATCCCCTTTTTCTCCTGGGATTTATTTTTTATGTGTCAGAAAAGGATATACTTAAACTGATCTTCCTCTGAACATGAACAACAGTTGAAAAGAACAGTGAGTTTTAACCTGAGAAACCTCCTTACAAATCTGTCAAGGCCAAGACTGGTATAATTTGTGTTATTTTTCAAATGGTAACTAATGTCCTTATTGTTTCTGAAACAATACCAGCTGTCCCTGTAGGCAATACTAAAATATGAAATATTAGGATTCTTTATTTTAGAAGATGTATCAATACATATCAGATGTTTATTTAAATGGGCTTACTGAGCTAACAATCCTGCAAGGCTTACAGTTGAAGCACAACAGTACTTTAGCCCTTCCAAATAACTGTTCCAGTTCCCAAAACTCCCCATACTGATATAGCTAAAAGCAAGAACTTTATTTTGGTATAACCATGCTTTGGAACTAGGCAATTTCTAGGCATTCTTATGTGCTCAACAAAGACTATCTTGATATAATTGTGTTCATTCTACTTGTGACCTAAATAAGGCTTAATTCAATTCTTTAATAGCATAACACTAGTCCACTGACACATTCTTAATTTAGCACGCTACAAATAATGGCTTCCTTAGCTTTTTTCTTAGCAAACTAAGAACAAACATCTTTAGCTTTTTTCTGCCTGTCAAAATTAAGCACAAAAGAGCAACATAATAGTGAGGAATAAAAAATACATAAACACAGAGAATTTTTCAAACTTTAGAAACTAATAATAAATTTGAGGGCAAAAGTTGACTACAATACCAAATGTAGGACTTTACATAGTTCAGGGCCCTAAATCCCTAGGGTTACAGAAATCCCAAATACAACATTTTTTCTATTATTAGATTTTTCTATTTTTAATCCTGCTAAATTTCTGCTGTAATAAAAATACGGAGTTTCATAAAGCTAGTTTATACGATCAGAAAGTTTTCATGTGCCAGACTATTTCAAATTCCAACTCCAGGTTTTAGCTAAAAAAAAAAAAAAAAAAAAAAAAATCAAATCCATAATCAACTTATCCTAATTTTTATCAAAATGAAAACATTTACGGAGGAAGGGAAGTGACTGAGAAATATGCTGGAATTCCACCTTTGTCACTTTCATTTAAATCAAAGAAGAGAGCGTCCATGTGGCTTTCAAAGTTACAAATAAAACATGCTCAGAATTTTAGCTAACTTCTTAATGACTGGATTTCTTCTTATATATTATTAACTTTTGAAGCATAAATCTACCTCACACCCTAGAATCTCGGCATCAGGGCACTCAGCAAAAGTTTAAATGTTCCCACTTAGAAAATATCCTCTAGTCAAAGATCTGAGGAATGTTTAATGACCTCCAGTGACCAAGTAAATCATCAGAGTGTTCCATCTTGTACATCATAATGATGTACCTCTGCGTTTGGTTCAATATCCAAATACCCAAAGCAAACAAAGGGCTTAAAAATGAATGCATATATTTCATCTGAGATGTCATAATATGAATATTTAACTTAAGTGATCTTTCATAAAAGCAGTTTATTTAAAGTATTTAAATAAAAAGAAAATTGACCATGTATTAGAAATAATAATTTAGGCATTAGTTGAAAAAGCCTCTTATTTAAGGCAAAAGCAGTGTACCTTCTAAAGACAGAAGGCAGCCTCTACAGTGCATCAGGTGTTTTTACTTGAATACATTTCTTTGTCCTGCATGGGTTAGAAAAGAACAGTTCTTTCTCTTGCCAAATTTGAGCATTTGGCTTTACAATCATGATCATATTCAGGTCATCAGTGGGGACTATGACAGTGAAAGTAAAATGGTGTTATGGTGCATTTTAAGTGGTTTATTTAAATGCTTCTTCTGGTAGGTTAACAATATCTTTTGAATCTAAAAAATGAGCCAGTTCCACAATAAGTTTAAAAATGTACACAAGTGTCCAGAATTCTGATCATCTAACATCTGAATGTAATGATCATTTTAAAGCATATTTAACTGCCAAAGTCCAGGTTCCCCTATCATTCCCAAGCTGAAACACTCACGATAAATTTGAGGGACTCTAATAATTTTAAATCATTGTGTACTGCACATGCTCAGAGCCGATCATTTCCAAATTTGAGGGCATATAAAAATTTGAAGAGCTTCAATTATTTTAAATCACCATGTGCAGCATAGAGAGAGATTTGAAATTGTTGTAGTGCCTCGCATTTTTTTAAGTGCTTCAGTTGGGAAGGGAGTCAAGCAGCATTCCAGCATTGAGGCACGAGACACACTGACCTATTTTGACATCCTAACACTCATCACAACGAGAAAATGTATACAAAAAGCCAAGGAACTTGTTTTTTTTCCCATTACCCATTTTGAAAAGTAAGGGTCTTTTAAAACCTAAATAAACAGTCCATTCCGATCAGGAAGTAGCGTGGTGATTATTAGATCAGGCCAGAGCAGAAAGATCCAAATGGTAGTTACAGAGAATCGTTTTCCTTAAACTTAAGTCCAGGTGATGGCGGAAAGAGACACAAAGCTAAATAAAGAAATGCAAGAAGGTTCTAAGAGCATGGCAGGCAAATTCACACACCCTTACAGCTGAACTGCAAACCACTGGCACTTCCTGCACCAAGATTTGTCTTGCCTCAATTTGCCCAGCAGAACTAACTTTCTGCGCCCCCTGCCCCATGGATGATTGAGCGGCATTGTGTTTTATCAATACTCTTGTGCCGTTTTTTTCTATATCTGCTTTGTTTGATTGTTTGAGAGGGTGCGCACTCTGACATTTTACACAGCTCGATGCAGAGTTCACTTTCAACAATTCAAATCCTTAAAGAACCCCCAAATGAGGGGCGCCTGGGTGGCTCAGTGGGTTAAGCCGCTGCCTTCGGCTCAGGTCATGATCTCAGGGTCCTGGGATCGAGTCCCGCATCGGGCTCTCTGCTCAGCAGGGAGCCTGCTTCCTCCTCTCTCTCTCTGCCTGCCTCTCTGCCTACTTGTGATCTCTCTCTGTCAAATAAATAAATAAAATCTTAAAAAAAAAAAAAAGAACCCCCAAATGATATCAGCACGGTCAGGCTGTTGAGAGATGGCCCTTCTTCAGCACTGCCCATCTTTTTCATATAAGTAAAAAGTTAATGGTCTCCTTTGCCGCCTTTGGGTTTTCATGTATTTCTGGCCTGGCAGTGCCCAGAGAGTTGGATACTCTTCATAATTCTGCATCAGTGAAAACATAATGTCCTATAGTCGGTAGGGGAGAAAAAAAGGGTAAGGAAAAAAAATGAAAGAAAAAGAGCCTGAAGGCACTGGAATAATTAAGCAAATGCAGTGACAGCTGTGGCAGGTCCTGGGCAGAACTGGCTCCACTGAGCTGAATTAATGACATCAACAGCCCAGTATCTCCATTAACATTTGATCATTAATTATTACCCTCTGACAGTAAGAGCCTAAACCTTCTTAGGAGTGGCCTGTTATTAATCTACCTTACCTGCCCTGAGCATGGGCTGCTTGCCTACCTCAATGCAATTGGTGAGCTGGTTTTCATTTACTATTTTTTAAACCCCAACTATTGTTTCATTTACTTGGGTAAACGGTGATGACCATCAAATTATAAAGGCAGCTTTGATTGCAGGATTAGGTTTTTTTCATCGAAGATAGGGAAAGAATCTACCTGGACCTGTTGCACTAATTTCCTTTGTCAAGTTTACAAAGGTCAGGAGACATAGTCTACCTGAAGAACTGCACAGGACAGCAAAGAAGTAAATCATTCACCACCGTCCCCCTTACCTGCTGGGACAAGAATTTTTTAGATTTTCTCAGAATCCTATTCTTGGGACTCTGATCATTGGAAATAACTGCGTTTTCAGTTGTAAAATTCTTCACTTAAAATGTTAACCAAAAGCACAGAGAAGTTCAATTTATGCCTGTATCATCAAATGATTTTTTTTTCATCAAATGATTTCTTAGCAAATTCTGATAGTCCTTCAGGCAAGTCACATTCTGTTTTCAAATGACTTGAATTTTACTTTTTAAAAATTAAAGATTAATCATGTATCTGTATCTAAATGCTTCTGGTGAAACTTTTTTTTTTTTTAAGATTTTATTTATTTATTTATTTGAGAGAGAGAGAGAAAGTGAGCAGGAGGAGGAGGGGCAGAGGGAAAGAGAGAAACAGACTCTCCTTCCAAGCAGAGAGCCAGATATGGGACTCAATGCCAGGTCTCTGAGATCATGACCTGAGCTGAAGGCGGACACTTAACGAACTGAGCCACCCGGGCACCCCTCTGGCGAACCCTTAAAACTTGTCAGAGCCTTGGTAATTTAATATGTGCATACATGCACACACACACCCCACAGATAATCTCTAAAATGGCAGGAGAAAGATTAGAGAACCAAAAAAAGAAAATAATAATCAAAGGACCTGTTAATGTTTAACAATACCCCAATTTCTTTCCCAAAAGATTTGTCCTTACCACATGAGAGTATGTCTCCATCGTTGGTGAGAAAAGGAAAAAAAATTGGGAAATGTGAAAAGAAGCTCATGTGTTAAGTACCCTCATGGCAGCAGACCTTATAATATTAGTGTGATAATTAACCTTTACCGACGAAGACTTCATTGAAGTCTAATACATTAATTTGCTGGTTGTTCTTTTCCTGCTAGAGACATAATCCAGAGTTCACATCCTAGTCATAAACATAGACACAATATGACTTAATAGAGCGCCTGATTCAGCTAATGACTCTGAATAGACCAAGAAAATCCTAGTGCTTTTAGGACTACTGAGTATATTCCCCAGTGCAGAGGGAATCTATGGATCCTGGCTCTTCCTTTGAAACAATGGTAAAATCAGGTCTGACCAACAGTTTCCATCAGATCCTTTTTCTGTAGGTTACTGGTATTGGCTCCCTTGTGGTGGGCAGTGTAGGTTTTTGAGATGAGTATGAGATGGATGTGAGAAAGAAATCTCATGCTAACCATCCAAACCCTCACAAGAGCCTTCCTCTCATTTAGGGACAGAACTCTGTTCTCGTACTCACAGTAGCTCATTGGTTAGTCCTTTGTGAGGCTCCTCCTGGGTCCTCTGGTCAACTCATGCGATTCATTAGGACTCTTGATTGGAAACCATTACTCAGAAGTCACCTTGGATGCAGAGCATGGGGAGTAAAGCCTTTGGTTAATACAAGACCTTGGTTATCCAGTACAATAAAATTATAAAATGAAAGAAGTCATTTAAACTCTATGGATTTTAGTTCTCTTGTCTGTAAAAGTACCAGAAAAAGTAAATGGCATGGTTCTTTGTAAGCCTAAAGTTGAGATTTTCTTCATTGAGATATGTTTGTTTGCCTAAGTCAGAGTGGTAAAGAAAAAGCCTAAAAGGAAAGACAAATTAACCAGGACTATATCCACTTAGAAAAAACAAACAAACAATAACAACAAACCACTGAGTATCTTCAATGTGCAAGGCATTTTGTGATGGAAGAAAAAACAATCATTTCCTATCTATGTACCATTTTCCTTAAGCTTCATGGGAATTATCATATTGGTCTCAATTTTTCTCATCAGTTGATCAGTTAGCTTTCTTCCTTAAATGTCTCTACATACACTGTAGTAATTCCTAGGATTTAGCTCAATTTCTCATTTCAGTAATTTGCTGAATTACATTACCCTAATCAATGGGCCAAATATACCCGCTCTAGATTTTTCTGAACTCAGAGAATCAGATGTTCTCAATTTTCTTACAAATTTCTTATAATTTCACTCAAGTTTTCTCTTTCAACATCACCCTAGATTTGAACTTGCCTCTCTATATCTATCTATGCACACACACACACACACACACACACACACACTTTTTTTCTTTTTTTTTTTTTTTAATATGTTCCCTCTTTCTTCCATCACAATGACATTGGTGGCTTGGATTCTTAAAATTTCTGTTACATTTCCTCTAACTGGTTATAGGTAATACCTGTTCCCACTGCAATTTCTCTATAATGTTCCTAACTCTTAAGTCACAGGGAGTCACCCAAGTTCACTTCAGGATCTCAAGCTATAAATACTAGTTTCCAACAATTCTCCCACTGTACATAATCAATCCATATTTGAAAGCACTTAGGGGGAAAAAAAAGGAAATGAATGATATTTATAACAAAAGGAGCCACATTTTCCATGGGTGATCCTTATAAGAAAAAGTCACTATGTTAAACATTTTCTATTACGGTTCTTTATTAAATATTTTCCTGAGTTTTCTTCATCTTATGCCACATTCACAATGACTCCTTAAAGAATTAAAATCTTGCATTTTGATTACCTCTTTTTTACATTTAGCAAAAGATTACAGAGCTGATATTGTTTGACATTGAATTTCTGTTAACATGTCCTCCAGTGGAGCATAGTTGTACACATTGTTTCAGAGCTAACATAATGGGGAATATTTTCAAAGAGGGCTGTGTTTCAAGCCAGATGGTTTATCTGCCGAAACAATTCTCCCAGTAGAGAAATAGTGGCTGCACAGTTGCAGTAGTGTTCATAAGCCTAGTGCAGTAGATTCATTTGGCACCCACATTTTGGAGTCAAACAAAAGTGTGGTTTGTGTGAATCTCAGACTCAGACGTTCATAAGTGAAAAGGAGTTTTCTGCAATTGCACATTGTGCCTTATTGTAAAGGCAGTAGTGTGTTTATACCAAAAACAATATGCAAATATGATTTTTAAACATATATTAATAGTTTCACCCACACAATGCAAGGGGACAATACTACAATAATTGCATCAGAGATTATCACAGTCTGGTCCAAAAAGAGCCAAGTTGCCATACTTTTATGGAAAGCGAATGCATTACCAAAATTCAGGTCCACTGTCTCTATTAAAACTTGAAAAAGAAAAGGATATGAACGATACATGTATCATATCCTGGGCTTTTGGCAAAGATCAACTGTTACCTAATGAGCCTCCAAGAATTCACGAAATACTCCATCCTTGTTGCCATGTGTAACTCTTTAATGCACCTTCTCAGAAAGCTCTTGATTTAAAAATCCCATGATTTTCAAGGGCCCCTTAAAAGAGACCTTGGTAGACCATGCTGTTGGGTTCTCTAGCCACCAATGATCTTCAAGGGTTTTGCTATGAGCACCGGGATCCTTACCCTCCTTTGTCACAGGAGCAGTCCCTTCCCTGTATACTAAAGCTGCCCACATTTTAAAAATAAAATGGAAGAGTTCGAGGACTCCAAGAGGGGGTTACCATGCTCTAAAACGTCTCAAGCATGCAGAGGGATGGGAAAATCCCTGAGATTCCAGAGATTTTAAAAAAAAAATAGCACATGGGAGGTTCTAAATAAAGAAATTCTTGGGTATGTTGGGGAAGTTGGCAGCAGCCTTGCAGCTCTTTCCCTCGGAGACTATTTTTGCTTGAGTTAGCGAGCCAGTGAGTGCAAGAACGCATGTGCGTGCATGTGCCCTTTCATGTTTAAAGGACTCAGGGAACATTAATGGCATTTGATTTTCACGGAGAATAAGATACCTTTTAAAATACGTATAATTCACCCTTTTGAATTTTTGTTATCCCAGATACATCTCATATCTTAATAACTTTACATAAACAAGTTCTGCTACTCACTTCCGCACTTAGGATAAAAGAAAGGACATGGTTCTTTTTACAAAATAGTGAAAATAAGGTCAGAACTATGGTCTCCACAAACTGAGTTACACTTTTTTCACACACACTCACACACACACAATGTATGTCCCGTAATAAACCTCAAGAAGGCAGAGAACAAATAAAGGTAAATACTAGAAGCTTAATGGCCCTGAAATTAACAGGTTAGCTAAAAAACCCAAGATGCTGTATTCACATTTTAGCTTTTAGGGCCTTCAAGTATGATAAATCCAGATGAAGAAACTTCAGTCCAAATTAATGTGTATACTAAATCCAAATAAATGTTAGAGACCCATGCAAGATGAAAACCTTTACATGCCTGTCTCCAAAACATACCACTAAATGAATACTTGTGCACAAATCAAAATAAAAAATACAAACACCTACATCATTTTAGAGGCTATCCCAAGAACATTGATACTTTATTTCTTCCTTAATATTGTTTATGCTGCATCTTGATCTTTCTGAGGGAAGATTTGCTGGCATGACATTTAATGCAGGCATTGAATACTGGCAGAATTGTGGGATTTTTTAAGTGACTGCTTTGGGGATTTCTCATTTTTCTTCTTTTTTCTTCTCCCTCTTCGTTTTATGAATGTTGTCATTTACTAGCAGGCAGCTTGTAAGACCTTGTGGTCAAAGGAATACAGATCCCACTGCATTTATAACAGAACTTTTACAAATATTTAGTAAAGGATCGAATATTTTCTATTTTAAAACAAAGAAAAATCCTATCAGGTTAGACATTTAATGCTCTGCGTGCTTATGTGTAATTAATGCCACAAATCTTTAAATACTCCCATGTCCCAAATACTAGGAAAACTGCCATTTGCCTCGGCACATCATTGGAGTGGATTCTTTATTTGCTCTTGACATTTTGCATTACCAAGCAGAAACCTAAGTGTATATTTTTCTTACTTTTTGGTAGTGTTATCAAAATCACATATACGAAATCCAGGAGAGAGGGGGAAAAAAATCTTTGACGGACAGGTTGAATCCAATTCAAATATTTACAGCATCAACAACAAAATGGGTATTTCCAGAAAGTGAACAAATTGAATTATTCATGAGGCCAAAGTTAAAGTCAATACATCTGTATCTTAACCAGATTCTTTCTAATGGTTTGCATGGTACAAAATACGCAGTATAATTAATATTTACAAATACAATATGCAGAGATGAAAGACCGGTAATTTGGTAAATCAGTCTATTTGTAATAGAATTGTCCTGACACTCTAACTTTCATACTTTCAAAATGGATATACTTACATCCAAAAAAAAAAAAAAATTGTGCAGGGACGTGTGAAGCTCTGAAGAACATCCAGAGTATCAGGAACCAGATGACAGAAAGGCAGTTCATCCCCAACACTTCTATTAGAGTGGCTCTAGTGGTCCAATGTTGCTTTTTCCTCCTCTCCACTTTATCTTTTTTTTTTTTAAAGATTTTATTTATTTATTTGAGAAAGAGTGACCATGAGCGAGAGAGTTATCACGAGCCGTGGGGGAGCCCGATGCAGGACTCGATCCCAGAACCCTGGAATCATGACCTGAGCTAAAGGCAGTTGCTAAACTGACTAAGCCACCCAGGTGTCCATCCACTTTATGCTTTAAATACTCTAATTTTCAAAGAATGTCTGTCATTGCTCACATGAGGAAGGTGGTTGTATGATCACTTCAGTATCTTTTTCTTTTTTCCCTCTCAAATTTTATCACCAATTTAAAAAGTGAACTCCCAACCAAGATAAGGCAGGGGGAAGAAAAGAGAAAAACAGAAACCTATCCAATTCTTTAATAATAGAGTGATTTTTGAAATGTACTAGTATTATGCTTTGCATGGGCTCTGCAAATTCCCTCTCCCATCACCATCACCAATAAAAGAATAAATCATCAATGTTCTGTCCTCCATCAAATCTGTAATATCTTTCTGACATCATAATTCCAGAACCAAACTGATTTCCAAAAGGGATGTCTCCAGGCTGTGCCAGTTTGCCAGGATCTTTCTGGTCAGGATCCTGAAACTGATTTAGCCCGGCACTCTCCAAGCAGGCAAAAATTCAGCCATTAGAGACCTGAGCCATGCTTCTCCATGTGGCCTGAAGATTCCAGGTGGCTTGTGTGTGTTATGATTGTGCCTGGCCTCAACATAAAAGCAAATTGACAACCCCTACCTCCCCCGAGCCAGTGCCAATTTTTAAATAAAATGTCTAGTGGTGATTTATTGTCAGTGTAAACTGCCAGACTGGCAGCCCCGTTTACCTACTAAGCAGACAAATCAGTAAAAGCTATGTCAACCTTGCCCAGTTTCCCCAAGTATGTTCTAGAAGGCATTTCAAATTCCATGTGTAGTCTGTTACTAGATTTCTTATTTGTCTGCATTAGAAAACAAAATAGCCAGTTGATCTCAGTGACTTAAAAAAAAATTGTTATTCATCCTTTGACAACTTCCTGGGATCATCCAAGCTCATTTTCCATAGATCACACACTCTTCCATTCAGATAAGGATTGTTTGACCATTAATCATCTGGCTTGAATATCAAACACGGCTGCAGAACTATAAGAATTTCTTTCCTGCATCTAATATCATCTCAGGGGCATGTTGCCTACCACTTCCCCAGGGACCAGACACCTGCTTTGGCAATTCTCAAGAGACTGCTCCCCCTTATTCCTCTCCAGTTGATAAATAACAGCACCTACTGGCCAAGGTATAATTTTTAAATGTTATTTCAGGTCTTTTTCGGCTTTCTCTGCCCTTTCTATTCCCCATCACACTGGTCCATTCTTGCCAAGACAAAGTGCAGAGCTCTGGTCAAAAAGCACCTCTTCCTACTCAGGAGGAAACTTCCAAGATTGCTACCTACAATGTAGGTTAAAAGAAAAGGGGAAAAAAAAAAAAAACCAGAGCCATCAATTCCTATTTCTTTATGATTACAGTCAGGCTGCTCTGACGAATGAAAGCTCTTCCAGTCTTACTTAAGCTTCTCGGAGTGACTAGTTATCAAGTCAATGAGAAGAAATCTTTTATTTCTTATCTTGATGGCTCTGTGTCATTGTACACAAAACACAGAACAGTCTATATTTCATCAACCATTTTCTTCATGTATTATTTAATAAACTGTTTAGAGCATGCCTAATTACAAACATTTATTATAGAATTCAACCCTAGAAATGTGTGAGAGTATGCTAAATTGTTTCCTACCTAAAGTTTTAATGAGAGTATAATACCTCCGGCCCATATGCTTCAGGAACGTTATCCTTAATTATGTAACACGGGTATTTTACTGATATCTGTTAACTGCTCAAGCAGCTGTGGTTTTCTGCTTTTTTGCACAGTTCGGGAGGAGCAGTGAGTTCAGTTTCCCCTTTTTGGGGGGTTGCAAAATCCATACCCCAAACAGGTGTGTGCAATCACGAACCGCAGTGATGAACCCAAACTGCTGCCTTTCTAAAAATTCCACCAGCCGGTGACACACGCCGGTCAAGGTTGCACAACCTTGTTTTCCACCGGTTATTTTGATGATTCATTCCCCCGTGGGGAGGTGAATTTTCAGCCATTGTTACTCCGCTCCTGTTTCTGATAACTAAAGGAATCACTTCCTCATTTTGAGGATTTCTTTCTCTCCCTCTCTTGCTCTTGCCCTGGCTGTCTCCCTGTTTCCTTTTTTTAAGTTGGGTTCTGATCCTTCTGCAAGGTGCTGCCCAAACTAACTGTTCTCAACTCCATGGACAAGGACCAGGAGAGGGGATGTTAAAGGAAACACACACATTAAGCAGGCTCTTCAAGTTGTCACTTAATTGTAGTAAAACTACCTGGATGACATGTAACTATAGAATAATCATCCATTAAAAATATAAAAACTCAAAGCAATAAGTATTATCCACTGCACTTATAAGCAGTGACCTTGGAACATTACGTTGATTCTGTGGATTGCTTAAGAAATGTTTGTGGAATTGCCACCAAACTTCCCTCATATTATTTTGAATGTCAGATGAGGCAAATCATCCACATTATTTTTTAAAAAAGATTTTTGTTTTATTCATTTGAGTGAGACAGAGAAAGAGTATGCGCACACAAGCTGGAGGAGAGGCAGAGGAAGAAAGTTAGAAGCAGACACCCCACTGAGCAGGAAGCCCCATGTGGGGCTCGATCCCAGGACCCCCACACCATGACCCAAGCCAAAGGCAGATGCTTAACCAACTGAGCCACCCAAAGGCCACAAATCTACTTTAAAAAGGTAGGTTTAATTTTTGCAAACAACCATACTTTATGTAGAGCCAAGTCTGCCAGTAAGTTGATCATCTTTTCTTTTAAATAAAAAGTTTGATTATTAAATAATAAAATGAGCTCTTTGTGAGGGATAAAAATGGATCTAAGGAAAATTTTCAAAAAGGACACGAAAGCATTTTGAACAGTGGCAGATTCCACTGGATTAAATAGTCCAGCCAACCTGACTTCCCTGGAGAAGACCACATTCCTTTGTAAATGTCATATGCTTGCTATAATGACACCACAATATTTTTCCCTCACATCTTGACTTTTCTAGAAAATGGAGCAACTCAGATTAATTTCTTTAACCCTTATTAAACAACAACAAAAATACAAGAATGATACCCTAGAAATATTATTCCTGATTAAGGAGGTCTACATAGACCAAGAGCATACCTATGCTTTCACATTCCTCAAAGGGTATGGATTTTCTTGTACTAGAAAGTACTGTATCATAAGGGCAAAAACGTGTGTCATAGAATATGATAATCTGCATATTAATTAATTAATTAATAATCTGCAATGAATTTACCTCTTATCGTCTGTCACCTGGAGCAAGTGCCTGGACTTTAATGAACCTCTGTTTTCTCATCTGCTAAATGTGGAAAATAAACATATGCTTTGCACAAGTATTTTGAGGATTAAATGTATGAAAAATCTCAGAGTGCCTGGAACATAACGGATGCCCAAAACATGGTGACTCTGGTGATCGCTGCCATTGTTCCACACCAGAGTTCTCCAGGGAAGCATGAGCTCCTGAAGAGCGAGTACCATACTCTCCCTCATGTTTGTTACCCAGCATCCAGCATAGTGTCCAACACACAGTAGGACTTAAAAAGTGTCTATTAAACTGGCTGAATACATCCTTTTGAATACACCTAAAATTAGAAATTGGAAATGAGGGGCACCTGGGAGGCTCAGTTGGTTAAACATCTGCCTTCGGTTCAGGTCATGAGCTCAGGGTCCTGGGATCAAGCCCCACATCCGGCTTCCTGCTTAGCAAGGAGCCTGCTTCTCCCTCTTCCTCTGCTGCTCCCTCCCACTTATGCTCTCACACTCTCTCTCTCATCAAATAAATAAAATTGTTTTTAAAAAATTAGAAATAAAAAGCAGAAGATTTTAAATCGAGTTTTTTGAAAATAGTTCAGAGGCAACATGATCTGGTTCAGTTCGTAATATGTCCCAGGTTCATGAGTAATGAGAAAAAAGAATATTATTACATATCATTTAAAGATTTTATTTATTTGACAGAGAGAGAACATGAGAGAGCACTAGCAAGGGGAATGGCAGAAGGAGAGGGAGAAGCAGACACCTTGCTGAGCAGGGACCCCCCGATGAGGGTTTTGATCCCAGGACCCTGGGATCATGACCTGAGCCAAAGGCAGACGCTTAACTGACTGAGCCACTCAGGTGCTCCTACGTATTTTAAAATACCTTATTTCTTGATCGAGCCCTTTTTTGCCCTATTCAGTGTTTTAAGAAGCTTGTTCATTATTGCAAAATGATTTCATTAGAAGTAATCACAAACAAGTTTTAATCAGGTGACGAAGCAAGGTAGATTGAGCGGAAGGCAGAGCGGAAGTCCCAGAAGAGCCGCCCGGTGGGGAGAGGGTGGGAGGAGAACTTCGGATAGGAAGAACATTAAGCCACGACTTCTATAATTCTTGGTAGCTGCAGGGGTGTGGGCTCTATAAGGGTGGTGGAGCCCCAAAGCCAAGTCACACTTCCCTAAACACAAACATAGTAGGGTAAAGTCTCCTCTTGACCTGCCCCAGGCACAAACCTTGTGCTGAGCCCTCACAGACCAACCATGCAAAATGACTCCCATAGGTACTGGGCACTTAAGAAGTAATTGTTCTACATATAAATGAGCAAATAGCATTTAGTCATCATTTTATTTTTCCCTATTTGTTCCTTATTTTCCCTATCCTGTACGAAAATCAGACTATGAAAAAAAAAAAAAAACTCAAAGATGAGATCACGTTAGACTCAGTAGGTAATTGTACACACTATCCCTTGTGAATTTGAAGCAATTGCTACACCCGTACAAATTTAAAGGTAGAAAGCTTGATTGTATCTTTTAAGTAATATCTTGCTACGGAAAATGAGAGGGTTATAACTATCCTACAACAGCCGGCAATGAAGTCTACCTAACTTCTTTCTCGTCCACATCAAAAACAGCAAAGCAAATGCTCCGTGGAATTAATGGTGCTTCTAGACTCCTTTCAAAGGGATGAACAATAAAAGTACAACATACAAAGGTATCTTAAACTCTCCATTGTCAGTACTAATTCTCCTTCAACTGTTCACTTCTGCACATTGGTCTTGCTTCTTCTCAAGCACCTGGTTACGGAGACCATGAACAACACATTCCATGTGCACATAGGTGCCCCTATTGAAAAAACTTTGCTTTGTCACGGCACTTGGAGAAGAAGTTAGATAATTGTGTTTAGGAGAATTGCAAACAAGGAACAGAAACTTTGGACTTTTTTTTTTTTTTTTTTTTTTTTAATCTTAAGTTGGAATCCCATGACCCAAGATTTTGCAAGTCCTGAAGGAAATTCAGCTCAGGCAACACAGAGTCTTATGATATTGTACCCTGCAATCTCTTAGTACTTAAACCCCTGATTCATTCAGGAAAATAAGAATACTCATAAGATGGAATCCGAGAATTAAGTAGCAAAAAAGAAATACACTGCCTCACTTACCTGACAATTTAACATTCCCTATTCTCTAGTCTCATAACTTGGGACCATCTTTCTGTACTAATATTTATCATTATTTATGTATATCTGCCCTCCAGGCTGTGAGCTGCTTCAGGGAAATGACCAAATCTTATATTTCTCTGTATCTCCAACTCCCAGCACAGAAATTGGCACAGACAAGATGCTTGGTTAAGTATTTGTTAAATAAATTAAAAGACAGATAGTTCTTGGCTTTATAAAGAAGATACTGATATTTAATAATGAATTCTTTTTTTAAAGATTTTATTTATTTATTTTAAAGAGAAAGAGAGTAGGTATACAAGTCAGGGGAGGAGCAGAGAGAGAGAGAATCCTCAAGCAGCTTCTGTGCTCAGCACAGAGCCCAACGTGGGGTTCGACCCACAACCCCAAGATCATGACCAGAGCTGAAATTGAGTCAGATGCTCAACTGACCAAGCCACCCAGGCGCCCCTATAATAATGCATCCTGTAATTCAGTAACAAACCCTGCATGGTAAGCAAATAGTAATTAACTGTCTTAACAGAGAAGCAGGTAGCCAGGTTCCCTTTCCTTGCTCCTGCCCATTTTAAAATGGTCCCATTTCTCTCTCTTCACTTTTCTTCAGCCTGATACTGCTTGGATATGCCTAATTGTCAGCAGGGTGCCATGGTTGAAACTTACAGGTCAGAACTGAGGAAGGAATGAGATGGTACAGCCCTATAAAACCCCTCTACCTATCCTTAAAATTCTACTTCTCAAGTAGTACTGCAGAGTCCCCTAAAAATCAAGCCTCAGATAAAAATATTGCTTCTCTATCTATTCACTTCAGTTAATGGCGATTCCATCCTAAATTGTTCAAACCAAAATCTTTGCATCATCGACTTTGCCCAGTCCCTCATAGCCTATATCTAATCAATTAGGAAATCCTGTTGATTCTACCTTCAAAGTAAGTCCCATAATCCAACCACTTCCCATCACATCCACCGTGATGAATTTGGACCAAGTTACCACTATCTCTTGTTTGGATTGCTGAAATTGGTCTTAATAGGTCTCCTTGTCCACCTACAGTCTGGTGTCAAGAGCAGATAGAGTGATCGTCTTCAGGCATAAGCTACATCCTGTCATTCCTTCAACCTGAACTCACCTATAGCTTTCGATATTACTCAAAAGAAAAGTCAAAGTCCTTGGTATGGCCAAAAGGCCCTATGTTATCTGCCTCTTCCCCCACCCATACCCATGATCTCTCTGATCTCCCTGATTTCCCCCTCATCTCTCTGTTGCAGGCACCCTGGCCACAGCACTGCTCCTATAACAGATCCCTGTCCCACCATTGCACTAAATGTGCCCCTTTGCTTGGAATTATATCCCAGATGGCCAGATTAATTGTTCCTCATTTTCTTCTTGTCTAAACTGGATCTTTTCAGGGAGGCCTTCCCTAGACATCCTATCTCAGATTTCCCCATCCCTTCCTAACACCTCATATTTTCCTCTTCTGCTCTATTTTTATCCTTAGCCATTTTCACTACCAAATAAAACATATATTTTCTTTATTTGATCCAGTTACTGTCTGTCATCCCCACTTGAATATGAGTTCTGCAATATCAGGGATTTATACCTTTATTTTTAATTACTGTATCCCCAGAACACAGAGTTTTTCCTTGTATGTACCGGTATTAGTAAATAATCTGTGAATGAATGAATGAGCCTCTAGGCATTGACTTTATAGGATCCATAGTCTCATCTTTTATGTTTCAATTTTCTTAATGAGGTGTCAACATTGTAAATTTTAAAAGAAACAATGTTTTAAAATTTTTTTGAAGATAAATCCATTAACAAAATGAAATATAACTTTATTCTATTATGACGTTATATACTGGCTTAACTAGGGAAAGGTGTTCATCAGGATTTTTAAACTTAGGTCATGAGAAGGATTAAATGAGGTAATACAGGTTTAAAGTATTTTTAATAAGAAGTAATAAGGAGGCAAAATTATCTCTACTTTCTAATAATGAAATCTAAAACTAAAAGAACTTAGAAAATTGATTGAAAACATATTAGAAAATCTGCAAATTAAGTAAAGTGGCTGGTTGCATTAACTTAAAAAGTACATAACATTCCTTTATAGAAAAAAAAAAACCATTAGAGAATATTATAGTGTGGGGAGTAGGAGTACCATTACAGAAACAAACAAATGAAATATTACTAAAAAATTAAAAATCATGTAAAACCTACATGAATAAAATGTTAGAATGCTATTAAGAAAGGTAAAATAACAAATAACCAAAAAGATAGGTCTTTATGAAATTACCAAAAAAAAAAAAAAAATTTAGTACCTATCAAAATGCAGGATATCACTTTAGGCATTAGGGCTCCATTAGTGAATCAGACAGATAAGATTTCTGTCTTCACGATATTTTAAGAGTTCAATCTTTCCAAAACCAAACTCATAATGCACTGCCCCAAATTCAGTCTTATCCCAGTGACTCCTGTAGCTAAGAAAGACACTCCCAAGTCCACAAGCCAGGAACCTGACATTATCTTTGATACTGCTCTCTCCCTTACCATCTAAATCAAAGCCATCAACAAGTCCTACTAATTTTCTCTACATTTCTTGTATGTGTTTCCTCTCCTGTCTAAGGTAGCAAATGTAATTCTTTCTGAAAGGAAAATTTTTAATGGGTCCTCATCATTCAGATCTTAACTCAAACATTAGTTCTTCGTGGAAGACATTCTTCATAAGAACCTTAGTCATAGGTTCTCACAGTAGCATGTGCTAGTTTGTCCCTTGACCCAGGTGGTATTTCTGGTCTCTCTTAGAAACTATACACTCTATGAGGATAGACACAATACCTCTTTGGGTTCTCATTGTATTTCTAGTGCTTAGCAAAGGATCTGGCACATAGTAGATGTTCACTAAATAATTGTGTGCAGTACTGCCTCTAGATCTGGCAAAGATGGGCCCTTGTCATAGTCCTATTCTCAAGAGCCTCCTTCCATTACCCACCACCCCCGCACACACACACACACAAGATTGCTAAAGAACATGCAGGCACCTCTGTTATGTGACTTGCAGGACACAGTACAGTGCAACCCATAACCTTGACTATCCATGCTCATCACTTACACAATTTAGAAACGGGAAATGCTTCTTCTCATTTCTTGCTCTAAATCCCCCAAACAAAAATGTAACTGTGAATGGTTGAGGATTGGGTTCATGCTGACATTAGAAGGGAACTCTGCTTCAGATGAGTAGCAAATGTACAATTAGGTAAGAGAAAAAGCAAATTAATCATCTTGTCAAATCCTTCCTCTCAGACAGTATGAACGCAAGAGATTCTTGCAAAACAAGTATGATTTCCCAGAAGTATCTAGCATCTTTCCTCCTTCTTTTCATGTTCCAATGCATTGCTCAGGAAGTCCTCACAAACCAACACAGTATTTACCATGAGAATTTTTCACATGTCAGGATGGCAAAGCTGAAACCAGCTCAGTGTTGATGAAAGTGTGGGGAAACACACACTCTTTCATATTGCTAGGACTTTAATAGGGTGTTAAAATTTTAAGACGTAATTTTGAAATATACATCAAAATTTAAAGTCTCACATGCTGGAGAGGCCACACACCCCAGTGGTTCTGAGCACAAGCTTCAGATCCAGAAAGACCTGAGTCATACTGTGATTCCGTCACAGTATGCACTTTCTTGCTATGTGATTTT
Organism: Mustela erminea; assembly: GCF_009829155.1. Lineage (NCBI taxonomy): Eukaryota > Metazoa > Chordata > Mammalia > Carnivora > Mustelidae > Mustela > Mustela erminea. The sequence continues at coordinate 85,636,817 of NC_045621.1, forward strand.
TATGCAAATTTCTTAACCTTACTATGCCTCAGTTTTCCCATCTGTGAAATGGTAATAAGAATAGTACCTATTCATACTCCTAAAATTGTGAGGACTAAAAGGGATACTGCCTGTAAAGTGCTTAGCACAGAGTCTGGCTCATTGTTAGAACACTTGACTAATATCAAATTTCACCATCTTCCTTCTCCTCCTCCAATTCCTCCTCATCATTATTATCACCAATAGACCAACACTCTCTATAAGTAATTTTATCTTCACAAATGAAAAGCCCTGTAGTTAGAGATCATAAAAAACAATGAGATAGATCCATATATAATCATAGGGAAAGATGCCCAAAATAGACTATTTAAATAAAGAATGTTGCACAAAAACATCTCTGATCCTATTTTGGTATCATCTACAGTGTGATTTATAAATTATGTGTGTATATGTAAATTAAATAGAAAATTTCTAAAATGATGCACAAAAACTTAAAAGTGGCTACATTTGGGTTATATGGTTTAGGGGAATGATTTTGTTAATCATTTTATATTCTTTTATATTGCTTGAATTTTTACATAAGTACTTAAGCACTTTTATTAATATAATTTTAAATTTATTCTTTTTTTTTCTGTTTTAGTCTTTAAAGTCACTAATGTTCACCAATTCCAGGACTTATCCCTCTTTGGCACAGGGAAAGACTTGTCATTCTCCCTTGCAGTCTGACTGAACCCATGTGACTACTTCTACCCACTGAACTGAGTGACTGTCACGTGGATCACTTCTGGAATAAGGTAGTTAAGAGCTGGACGTCACCAGGCTCTCTCTTTTTGTGCCTAGGCAAACTTGGGAGACATATGATGAAGCTGTTGGGGCATTTAGAAAAAACATGAGATCTCTTACCACAATTTGAGAAATGCTATGTGTATGCATGTGTGTGTATATATATATATATATATATATATTTTTTTTTTTTCCCAATTTTCAACTCCCATGGGTTAAGGGAAGTCCTCCTACCTTTGGTATCTTAAGAGGCTAGAGAGATATACCGGGCCATGGAAAGAGTGAAGTAAGTGTTTACGGATATTCGTTATATCCTGCCCTCATTTCAAGACACAGACGTGCAATTTGTAGTATATGTCACTAGAACTTAGAAGAGTGTATTGGGCGTGCTATCTTCAAAAGCAGGTAAGAAGAGAAAGGAAAATAAGTAATCACAAAACGTTTCTGAAATTCAGGTGCATTTAGATTGTTGGCAATAACCTCCACAGGCAGCATGCATTCAAAAAACAGGTTTCAAATATCTATTCGTACCAGGAGCTCAGAAAACAGATAACTAAGACTCAGAGCCAGATCTCACCAGGTCCACAGCCTAATTGGAAAGGAACGCTTGGAAGCAAGTAAGGAGAAGAGAAGCACTGATTGTGCTGTGCATGGGGTGTTGTGTCTAAATAGAGAAGCACGTGGCTATGTATTCCTAGGGTCACACAGGCTATACATTTAGTTTTTTGAAGTTCAGACGTGTCCCAAATAAATGCGTTTAAAATAAATTCATGATAATCTGCCTTCATTTACTGAAAAGGACACAGGGAATGTTTTTGAGCTATGCTTACACAAATTTTTTTCAGAAAGATGTACTTCTAATTAATTTGGCTCTACCTAGAATTCCATATAAGTATTTGTACCACTGTTTTGAATTATTTGATGACTTCTCACTAAAGATTGGTAAATAGTGGTTTAATACTTTAAACACACGAAAGTCGGTCCAAAATCGGATCTATGGCAGGGTGGTAATTTAAAGGGAAGGCATGCCTACAGCTTGCAAAGCCAAAGGTGTGATCAAATTGCGTACGGAGCAGCGGATGGTGGAGGGATGCTCACTCGGCATGTTGCCATGTTGCGCTCTTATCATGTTCCACCGGTTAAGGTGGAGGTGGAAGAAGTGCAGGTTAAGGTGGCAAACAAAATAAGATATAAGTTACATGAAACCTGATATCGGACATGCATTTTATCTCCAGGCACCTCTTGAATAAAACCTTTGTCAACTGAACTCAAGCATTAACAAGTGCGCTCCACCAATCTGTAGCTTATATTTTGTGTGAAACACAGGTAGAAAGCGGCGTGTTTTCAGTATATATAAGTTTAACTTATTCACTCAAGACCTAAACAATCCTGTGTCACTTTGTTGGACTACTTCTTCTGGGGCTGCTCTTAACCCTGTAAACACAGATATTATCACCAAATGCGATCATCTATATTCATATTTTCCTCACAGGGACTAACAAATTAATAATTCTCTGCTCTATTGCATTCCTATCTGGTCACACTTATGTTATAGCTTGACTCTTTATTTCCTTACATTGTCCCTTTCTCAAATTCTCAGGATTTTCAGCAGAAAATATGAATGGTTGCTTGCCAGACATTTAATAATTTATAGTTCTCAAAAATGATACTTGACTTTTATTGTTCCCTTTCAGAAAATGTTCAAATCTTTCTTCAGACTTTAAAAATATTTGTATTTTTTAACCCAGTAATGTTTGTTTTTGAAAGCCATCCTAAATATACATATATATATATAATCATATATATATCAAAATAGATATAAGAAACTCATCAAAACTAAATATGCAACAAGATGGGATTCTAAAATAGAATATTATGCAGCCATTAAAAATCATATTGCTGAAGACTGATAAAAGATCAAAGAAATATTCATTATATATTATAAAATAACAAAAATAAGTCAGATTACAAAATGTACATACAGTATGATCCAAGTTAATAAATACATGCGCAGAGAAGACCGAAAGGGTGTGAACAAAATGTTAACAGCTGCCGTGTCTGGATGAATAAGAGTATAAATTCTTTTTATTTTCTCATCCACTCACTTCCAAATTCCCTAGCATTTCCTCAATAAATACATAATTAAAATATAAAATATATACACATACACAGTTTTCCATCTTTCTCCAGGGTTTAGTAAGCATAGCCTCCAAATGCTGCCTTTTATTCTTACCATAATTTTATAAAGGAAAGTACACATTTGCCTGAAAATAATTAGAAGGGCATGATCCCAAAATAAAATATTGGGTTTCTAAGAAAAATCATTTTAATTGCAATATATGTGTGACACCATCCAGTGAAAATATTCTCACCAGTCGGGGTGATCCTTAGATTCCTGGACCTCCTGATATCTGGTGATTTCTCTAAGAAGTTTCCCCCCATAGGGTCAGGTGGTTTCATTACTGAACTGAGGAACCTAGCATAAAATCAGCCAAAGTACAAAGATTTGTTCACCCAGGATTGACATACTCCAGAGAACAACCAAGGAACCGCTTTTTTGATAATCCATTTTAGAACTTCTCTGGGGAGTCAAAGGAGCATCAGAGATCTGCCTCTTTTAAGAACATTACATCATTATTATGAATTTTGAGTTTTTAGAATGTTCACAATAGAACCCATCTCATAGTAAACTCCAGTTCCTAGATGGGCACCAGAGTCCCTTCAGTCTGGCTGGAATCCTCTCACCTAGACAAGAGCCAAAACCAAGATACAAGATATACCTACTGTCCTAGGACTCATGAAAAAAAAAAAAAAAAAAGACAACAACAAGGGGCATGAGGCAAGTTTATTCTGGGGATTAATACAGATCCCTTTTATCTCCATATGGCAAAGAGCAATAAATAACCATAAAAGATCAAAATCACAATTCTAAATCTCACTTCTACATCAACAAAATGTGCTCATCCGGGACAGATTTTTCCTGATTGTCCTCATCATTTTCAAAGCCACCCAGATCATCCAAGAATATTTTCTAGCCAAGTCCTGGCTCACTTAGCCTAGTATATACATGATGGAAATACAAACTAATCACTCACTTTCGTTTGTCTCAAAATCATTATGTAGTAGTTTAAAGTCAATGAGAGTTTTAAGAACCAAGGAGCAAAATAAAGGTAAAGTAGAAGGAGATTCCCTGCAGATGGTTGTTTTCAGCTAATATGCTTTAGGTAGTACTTAGACAAAGGTCAACATTTATAATCATATTTTCTTCGTAGTTTCTTAATCCAAATTCAAAGGTAGTGGTTTCTTTTATGAATATTTTATCAGATCAGAATAAATGCAACATTTTATTTGGATTACACCACTCAGAGAAAGGGGGAAATAGAGAAAGGCCAATAAATCTTGAAGAGTTAATTATTTATACAGAGAAAATTTACTTTGTATGTTGTGACTTGTTTTATTGGTATACTGCAGTTCAATTTAGATTAAGAAGCAGAAAGATTATTGTTCCCCAACAGAGACGTATCATAAATAAATACAGCAGAGAATTTTTTTTTTGTATTTGTGCCAAACCATCTACAAATAATCAAAATAAAAGGAAAAATACATTCCTAAAATTCCTCAAGTTTAAACTCTTGAAATGACATTTAGCTATACTTAGCACTGAAAGTTGAGTGGTAGAGCTAATCAGATCAAGCCCTTCCTCTAAAAGCAATGGAACTAGAGGACTGGCACCATAATCACCCCATCTTTGCTAGAATCTTTACTGGCTCCCTGGTTCATGTAAGCTCACCTAGATAAATGTTCCAAATACATCATTATTCTCTGGACAACACCATACAATTATATGATATGACACTTTGGTTACCAGAAAGGTCCAGTCATAATCTAAACTTTAGATCTTTAATTATCATTTCGTGCAATACTAAAGTTAAAAATCTCTGTTAACCTAACAGAAAACAAAATAATAAAAGAAAACTCAAGAGCCAAGTTTCATTCCATGGCATAAAGCAGGTACTCAATAAATATTGATGGAATTGGATGGACGGATGGATGATTGCAGGAAAAAATATGAAGCCTGACCACTACAGATGTCAACCCCACAGCCTTTGGAGAAGTCCCAACGGAAGCAACTCTGTGACAGGTTGTCTTGACCCCAAGAAAAGTTACAAAATTATGACAGTTATAAAATAATGCCAGTTATAAGAATGTCCCATATTTGGTTTATGTTTTCAAGGATAGAAATAAATTTCTTTGGTTTAAAATCAGATTAGACCTCTAACCCGACTACACAGTTTACTTTGTCCTTGGGTCTTCCCTGAAATACATTCTGCTATGAACACACCTAGGAAAGATTTCCCCCATTATTTGCAACCTCAACTTACCTCCTAATTTCCATCCAGAATTGTAAAAACATCTACCATTTATTGATCCCTAAGTATGTACCAAATACTCAGATCCATGAACTCATTTGATGCTAATAAAAATCCCATACATAGATGTATTAATTCAACATGGATTTATTTACTAAGTACCTTCTATGTATCAGGCAATATTCTAAGAACTTGGAAATTATTCGGTGACAAAACAGACAAAAATCTCAGTTCTCAGATAGCTTACAGTTCAGTTAGGTGGGAGAAGGGGTAAACAACGAGCCTGTTTTGTTTTGTTATAATCATCTTACTTTGAAGATGAAGTAACTAATGTTCAGAGATTTAAATAATTCTCCAGGGCGCCTGGGTGGCTCAGTGGGTTAAGCCTCTGCCTTCAGCTCGGGTCATGATCTCAGGGTCCTGGGGTCGAGTCCCACATCGGGCTCTCTGCTCAGTGGGGAGCCTGCTTCCTCCTCTCTCTCTCTCTGCCTGCCTCTCTACCTACTTGTGATCTCTGTCTGTCAAATAAATAAATAAAATCTTTTTAAAAAATAATAATAATAATTCTCCAAAGAAGACATTGATTGTAAATGTCAAGTTTAAGGATTTATATCTGGGACTCTGGCCCTAAAACCTGTGTTTATCATAGGCCATAGGTTTAGGTCATACTCTCTCCACTCTTGGAACTGAGCTAGCATGATGCCAAGTACATGGAGTCCAAATTGGACTGTCCAAGGTATGGTGGAATTTAACTGGCTACATCACATGGCAGACATTATCAGATGCCAGTTATCTTCATAGCTGCTGAATAATGCCAAACCTCACTGTCTCTCCATCTGTGATCCATAACCTTCAACTAAGATCAAAGGCAGCCTGGCAAGCTTCGTGCTATGGTACTTAATGCAATTCCAGTCCAATCCCTTCCAGGCATAAGAGGATTATACTTCTTCCTCCCTTTGGGTCATATAGGAACATGTGACAAGTTCTGCTCAATGTGTTGAGAATATAAGTAAATGTGTCACAGGATAGAATATTTAATTTCTAATTCACTACCTCTCAGAACCATCACTTTCTTCCTATGTTAAGTCCAGAAATGTGCAAGATGGTAGTGGCTCCATCAGCATGGAGACCTGAGTAATCACAGCAAGCAGAACCCCTCTGCTGACCCGTGGTGGCTGAGGAGCAGGAGTGAGAATGAAGCTTTGTTACTGAACCACTGGAACTTTGAAGATTTTTGTTACACAGCTCATCCCTCTTTCAGCTGGACATGGGCAATTCTTAAATCTTTTCCTCTTGATGAAAATTATGTCACAATAATGGTAAATTGAATAAAAGTGAGAATAAAACAGTCTAGAAATTAACCATATGATGTCTGGTAGAGAAGGTACTAGAAAGTTGGGATGCCTAGGTGGCTCAGTTGATTAAGCATCTGAGTCTCAATTTCAGCTCAGGTCATGATCTCAGAGTTGTGAGACCCCACTTAGGGACATGGAGCCTGCTTACAATTCTCTCTTCCTCTCCCTCGGCCCCGCCCACCCTCACTCACACATGTGTGCATACTCTCTCTCTCTCTCTCTCAAAAAAAAAAAAAAAAAGTGAAGAAAAATACAGAGAATTTTGAAGGAAAGGAAAAAACCTTGTAAGAAAAAAATCTTTAAAATGCTAATAAGCAAGGAAAAATTAATAAAATTAAAAAATGGAAAGATCCTTCTCTCTAGCCCAGAAGTTATCACCATGCACAATCTCAAGATTAAAAGAAAAAATGAGTTGAATATTTAATTCATTAATGCATTTATTTTTTTATATTATTCTCATCAGTTGAGCCATTCCCCAGTTAAACATAAACTCTGAGAAGACTAGGTATAAGTGCCTGCTGTGTTCCTGAGTGTTAAAATCTTTGAATAAAATTGAAAAAATCTTCAACACACAGAGTCAGAGAGGAAAGCCCCCAAGAACCAAGACACCATCTGCATTTACATCTTCCAAATCAAAAGTGAAAAAGGAACAAATGTGGTCTCATTACTTTCCATCAAGGGCAAGATTCTTACCACAACAATGCCTATTGCACCAGATTATCAAACACAGAATTACATTGTAACTTCTGGAAAATATTTACATAGAATAGAGCCAAAACACCTCCACATAGGGATACCTCACCTTGAATGCCTTAGTTGTTACAGGAAAAAATCTAGGTCATGAAAATAAGGGAAACTGGATAATAGGAACAAAAAAAAAAAAAAAAAACTTTCTGTATTAAAGTTTCCTGAACTAAAATTATAATTTGTTTTAATTTACTCTTTTTTGCACTTCTTAATTCTCATCTTTTTAATATGAGTTGCATTTAAACCCGTGTTAAAGTTTAGCCTTTGGCTATAAGAAGTAGCTTTCTGGCAGGATTATATTAATACTTATTTTATGATATTGGTTCAACCACTTCCATTACTCTAAATAGAAAAGAGGAAGATTATATAATAGACCCCATTTTGTGAAAACCTAGGTCCACAGCCATAGATCAGAATAACTGAAAGTACCTATAAGCTGGTATTTCCAAACCTATGGGAAAACTGTTCCATGTATCTCAATAAGCTACAGGTGTCATCCAAATCCTTAAATGGTCATCAGTAATGATGTAGCCAATGAATGCTTGTAGTGAGTGTCCCCATAGGACAGGCACCATCAACAATCAAATACAGACCTATATTAATTAGCCAAAAGGGAGAAACTGGGCTAGTTTATAGAATTATAAGATCCTTAAAATTCAACCAAATTTGTTCCCACGACCATAATCCATTTGAATCGACATTTTCCTCAGATCAAGTTCCATCAAGTTCCTCAGGTAAAAGTTCCAAAGAAGATAGGACCCTTCACACAAGTCATAATTCTTTATGCACACTTATTCAGTTAGAAAGAAGCAAGACTTAGGGGAACTGTAACAACCAAAAGATACTCAAAGATATACCTCATAGACTTTAAGAGCCCATAAAGCTGACTAGTCCATAAAAGCAATTCATGTTCTTGGAATTGTTCAATATCACCTTCTGGATGCATAATGTAATACTTACGTCATGTGTTGCAGATAGTTCTTGGCTAAATACTTGAGTTATGTTCTGCAGATAATTCCTGGCTAAAATAAAAGATCCACCAAATATTTCTCTCTACAAATTAATGTCAACAGTTAGCTTAGTACAATTGGACAGAATATTAATTTGATGAAGTGTTTGTATCCTCCAGCTATATGTCCTGGTTATGCCTGCCTTTACAGTGCTGCCACAGAACATGCTCCTGGCCCTGGATAGTTATCTACGTCATATCTATACTATTCCCAGATCCACTTTAGTAGTGGACTCACCATAAAGAATTAATATAGATCTTTAAATGAATCCATGTTTTTAGAATTTTATGTTACTTCTTAGAGAAGAACCAATAGGATAAAGAAGATAAAGGGACATGTTTACTACACACCTGTGATGTGGGAGCCTTTTGGAATACTTGATATGTAGGTGTCCAACCCTGTGGACATGATGTCTATCATGCAGATGAGGAAACTGAGGCTCAGAGAGCTTAGTAATCTGGGCAGAGTTGCAAGTTATAATAGATGCTATCTTAAACCCAGGCCTATCTGACTCAGAAGTCTATGCACTTCCAACGTACTAGGTAGTTTAATCTCATGTCTCCCTACGCAACAGAATCTACTCTCCCTTTTCCAGACCCTTGGCTACTGGCCACCAGCAGTGGAGCATTGTGACAGGCACATTTGTACTACACACACTTTCACATCAGGTTTGTTCCCCCTAACTGGATGTACTTCTTCCTCCCCAACTATGCAAACATTGTTCTCCCTTCGAAAGCCATTTTCTACTTGAAGTCTCACTTCCCCACAGGCCTACTCCTCTCTCAAATGTGAATTGCACAATTTGGATTCTGTGAGCAAAAATTAGTTTTGGGTATGTCCTTTCTTGCACTGTTTTCTAAGTAGATGATTATTTCAATCCCAGTCACGTTATAAGTTCTTGTATTTTAAGGTTGAGGTTTTTTTTTTTTTAATTTTAGTTTTTGGGGGTTTTTTTGCCATTCTCCAATCATTCTCCTTGGCAATAAAACATCATTAGTACAAATGCTTCACTGCTACTGAAAATGCTAAATCTACGCCATGTTAATTATGTCTCCATCTCCATGAAATATATCATTTGACTCTTTTTATAATAAATGAAGAGGCAATGTCATGTACAAAAATTGTACTGAACTGGGAATTAAGAGACCTCAGTTGATATTCTATCCAATAAACTAGTTGTGCCATTTGGGTCAAGCAATATAACTTCAGTACATCTGAGTTTCTTCACCTATAAAAGAAAGGATTTAGACTGGATGTTACCTAAACAGAGTGCTTATTCTTGTATATTTTAAATTGTGTTTCTAGGAAGAAAAATTGTAACTGAGGCCATGTGCTTTTACAGCCAGGCTTCCCCAGATTTTTCTCCACCAAGAGGCAGTTCTGCCTTCAGCAACTTCCCCTTCACCGGTAAGGGCCAGCAGATGTGACAAGGAACATAGAGACATTACCAGAAGCTCTTTCCAAATTATAGCCAGTTTTCCAAAGCAAGTTTCCATCCACACATCCAGATATATTTAACACAGGTGTTTCAGTAAATATGATTTGTTACCAAAAATCACAATGGTCTCTATTTTTATATCCCGACTTCCACCTGTGCACAGTGCTCCAGGAGTAAAATCATTCATTCATGTAAGTCTTGGGACGAAGTCAGCCCCATCTTGCCAACCATCCTGCCTTTCCTTATACCATAGCTTTTACTCAAGTGATCCACATGTATTACGGGTGGGAGATGGATTCAAATTTTTTAAATGAAGACTTCACCAAGTTTACTATGAATCTAGGAAATACCTATATTTAACGTGAGGTCACATGTCCCAGGAGAACCTTAAAATCAAAACATAGCCATGAAAAGTATAACAACAATTAGAACGGTATACAACATTCTGATGAACCAATTTTTTCCTTCAGACTTGTTTCCCTTAATTCATTGTTTCTTTTACCCATCTATTCATCCATGCAATACCAAGTTACTGAGCATGTGCTGCTCCAAGCTGCTCAGGTTCAACAGTGTGATGTTACATGAAGTGCAGGGAATTATTTCATTGCTAGAAGATGCTATTTAAGTAAAAACTAATAAGCATCTTAAAGAAAGCCTAACTATAGAAGAAAAGCATAAAAATCCTGTTATCTAACTTAAGGGAAAAGTCCCCCAAAAGTCAGAAGCAAAGAGAGAAAACTACCCAGAGTAGGAATGATATTAATTTCATCTCCACAGAAAGAGAAAATTGTGATTGATAAATTGGGTAAAGTCATGTCCTCAGACATGACTGAAAAACATCCCATATCAACATATATTCTATTTAAAAGAAATAAGCATAATTGTTAATTTAGTTATATCTTTTTCTTCACAGGCAAAAGTAAATTTTCCAAAACACTAGAGCTGATTCCCCATTCAATATTTACTTTATGTCAAATAGCAACCAAATGTAACTCATTAGAATTATATTTTTGCTGCATTATTTCCTATGCTCTACCACTCTGGACATATCTTGGGACAAATGCACTTTACAACTGATAAATTATTCAATCATTAATAGATACTCTACTGAGAAATCACTACCTTTCTTGATAAGCTCAATTAACCTGACGTTTTGTCTTCAGTGAGTCAGTGTTGGAGATCTTGATGACACTAGGTTAAAAATGTACATATTACATCATGAAAACCAATGCCTTAGGTAAGCAAAAGTTTTATTTCTTGCCTTACTGTGTCATTTAGTCTTCTGGCCTTTCAGATTTTGAAATACTTTAGATCAACAGTCTTTATTAATTAAAGAAAAAAAAAAAAAAAAGCAAAAGCTCTAAAGTCCATAACAGGATCTCTCAGAAAATTAATGCCCAGAAGAACTGACTTGCACAGTACAATAGGGCTCCAAACATTTCTAGAAAAGAAGAAGGAAAGAAGAACTTGGAGTATCATATAAACATGTTAATTTATTTTACTCAGTTTGTAAGTGGAGAGTTATTGGTTTTATCTCCCTCTAATTAAACTTAACAAAGCTAATGGCAGCGGACTTGTTTTGAACGCTTCCTATAGATCAAACATTTTACAGGACTCTTCACACAATTAAGCTAATTTCCTTCATAAAAGCACCCTACAGTGTGCATAATATCATCATCCAATTTTATAGAAGACAGAAAACCTCAAGAGAGGTTAAGTGACTTACACTGGGTAGTATGTAGATTTGGGATTTGAAGAGTATAAACTGGGATTTCCAGACCTGTGTTCCAAAGATACCTTTTTTTCACCATATCTCTGGCTAATTGCCTCACTTGGTTAGAGCATAAGCCTGGAGAAACCAGGACTACATGTCAGATTCCGATTTGGTCAGTTTGCTTACCAAAAAAGAAGAATGCTGATCTAGATGTCCTAGCAATGTGTTTCACTGACCATTGAGGGAATCAGGTAAAAATGTCTGAATGGCCCAATATCAGATTTTATCACTGATGGCCAAACACTTCAGGTTGAATTCAGGACCAAGAGTGCTCACTGTTCTCACAGAGAGAAATAACTATATTGGTAAAAATAGTGTGCATTCCTATAAGGGCTGTTTGCTGGGACACAGTAATTTTCAAATAAGCGGTATTTTTAAGTTTAGTTTGATGAGAAATACAACTATAACTTGCTGGAATCTAAGAAGCAGCAAGTTAATAATTACATGATTAGGTCGCTTCTCTAGGACTCTTTTGAGTATGTGAAGTAAATAAATTTGTGACTTACACCAAGTGGATTCTTTAAGGAAGGCACCATCCCATCAAATTATGTAAATAATTCAAAACTTCCCCTTATGCCTCCCTCCCTGCTCTTTGTAAATCACCCAACAATTTGCAAAAATAACCAAGGGAAGTGTTTTGGGTGGGCTTTTGAAGATATTTTTAGCTAAAGTGGTGGAGGTTTAAAATACAAGCATGGGAGTGTCTGCCATTTAGAGAAATCACCTGCTCCCACAGTTCCATGGAGAAGTGGAATGTTTTAATGTGTGTCACTCAGCACCCCATGTGGACTGCATTAACTCAGGTTCTAGCGGGTCAGGCCATGTGACACAGCTCTGAGCCACATATAATCGCAAGCAATACAACTCGCTCGATGCAACATAAATTTAAACAGAAGTAGGTTTTTCTCCTCAAAAAGAGCCAACAGCTGCTGTAGATAACAAAATGCCCACACTACCCCACACTGAGAGGGCTCTGTGTTTTGACATGGTCTGAATTATATGGAGGTAGTTCAGCACAACTATATTTAGGGGGATCTCTAAATATGACCAAGGAGGGTTCGGGTGCATAGAATACATTCTCTAAGTGGCACCGGTGTCATTTTTTTTTAATAACCCATTTTGTAAGTTTCTCACTGGTGAATAAGAAGCATTTTAAAATCTAGTCTGAAAAATTAGAGGGTAGAGACCATTTGGACTTAGACAAGCCACATTCTGAGCCAGCAGGCCAAATATTCGGCATTCTAATTTAGACTAAAGATAAAATATTTGGCGAGTGCATTAAGAAGGCTCAGAAAAAAGAAAAGAGCATCGAATTATGATAAAACAGAAAATGGAGAGCGGGTGTTGCTGAATGTCACAACAGTGAATTTCCAACAAAAGTCAGTATGTGTGGTATCACTGGTAAGCATTACAGTCCTGAGAACACTGAAAGATTGGGTTTTGTCTACTTTCTCCTCCTTGGAATAGAGTGTATTATAATTTGATATACCTTGGCTTTGGATGCCACTTTTGACATGCAGATTTAGCGTCTCACTTAAGCTTCATAAGAACCCTTTGAGCAGGAAGAGAACAAATCTCTTCCAGATAAGCCCACCCAGTACTAGTCACTCCCAGCATGACAGCATACTCCCACCCAAGCAACACTTCCACGTGTCTCTCTGTCCAGCTATAATTAACCGTGCGCCTCTTAGAAGTCTATTTGAAGCACAAAAGTCACACGAGAACACGGAGACATTTTTGCAAAGGGTCTTTTGTATTCATCAATAAATGTGAATCAGTTTCATTGAACCAATCTTTGGACAGTATAAAAACAAGGTAAGTATCTCATTAAAGAGGTGAAATTTAAGCTTCAGAAGCAATTTTTGGGCCAAAACAAGCGTAATATAGTTCAATTTTGTAGGACACAGTCAGTGAGTAGGTCTTAAAAATAACGAATGTTTATTGACTGCTTCTAAGCACATTACCTTACTAAAACCAATTTAATCCACATGGGAAAATTATAATAGCAACAAGAAAAGCACATACAGGTTAAGAAATTTGCCCAGATTTAGTCAGGATGTGACAGAACAAGAATTCAAACCCAGGTCTTGTTGGTAACAAAACTACATCGCCCAAACACCCATCCTTTCAATGCCTCCTCCTAAGCTCATTCAGTGTGGAATGAAAACTGCCTCTCTGCACTCAGGCTAAATATATTTTTCTTGAAATTCATAGCTAGTCTTCAAGTTCTTTAAAGTGAAACATCATACTTCCACATTTTCAAAACTGAAACATCTTACAGCCAAGGATTTTATAAATTATTGTTTTTTATCCTTCACATACCTGCCTGTACGTTTGGCACAAAAAAAGCACATAATGGTTGCTGCCTTTAAATGTGCTCTCACCTATGTCTACTTAAGGGTTCGCCCTGTTTTCCCCACTCAGGTCTGACATTATCAGAGAGGCAGTTGGGGTTTGGGAAACAGGACTAAACTTACAAAAGATCCAGCTTTGCCTCACACTGGTTGTGTGACATTGAGTAATTCATTATCTCATTCCTCTGAACTTTGCTTTCCTATCTATAAAAGTAGGATATGCAAAACCTGTTTCACAAAGGTAAAATAAAACGTCGCATTTTTCTTTCCATCTTTTTATATTCTACACAGAGGGAAGGAAAATTCAACTTGCAAAGTCATGTGTATCTGCTATGGACGTTAGCAAAATTTTCTGGATGTAATTATCAGTCATCGATTGATAAGGTGCTTGTTTTACGCAGGCCATCTTCTGGAAGATGGTTATACAGAGGTGAGCCAAAACAGATTCAGCCTCTGCTCTCACCGTGATCCTGATCTAATGGAAGGCCAGCTGTTATATCTGAATATCATTTTATTTTAACACTTTCATTATTGAAATATGTATACAATTTCAATTTTTATTAAGGGAACTTTCCAGAGTCAATTTAGTACCCATCAGACCTGTGATCCTAATAATTGAAATTTCTTATAAAGTAACAAGAGTAAAAATTATACATGACACTGGAAGTACAGTTGCCCACACATTTCTGAAATATTACTAGTCACGAGTAAAGCCCTTGGGAATTCCAGGGACTGTCATAAAATTATAGAAATATTTTCAGTGTGAAAATTTGGTGCTCACAACATTCCCAGTATAGGTAAAATACCTCAACACAGTTGCTACTTTAACAAAATGAACAATTAGACAGACTGCTGTACACAACACAGCTTCGGTCATCTCCACTATATTGTTTCCAATAATGTGACAATAAAGAGAAACATTCCAACACTTACATAATACTTTATATTAGATTAAATATTCCAGAGGATTGCATTCTCCGTAGAAAACGGTCTGTGTCATTATTTGCAGAATTCATCGTGCTAAATAGGACATTTATACCAATAAGTCTCTCAAACCTGGCATCATCCTGAAAATGTGCGCATGTTAAAATGTATCTTCATTGTGTGGGATTACACTTTGATTTACTTTTCTTTCTCATAAGAGAGAATTTTAGTGCTTATATGTTTAATGTTAATGTTAAATTTAATGTTTAATGTTAATAATTCCGTAACAACCGATGAAAAAGAAATGTAAAGAATGGATTTTTCATAAGAAAGGAAGGAATTATTGGCAATGGATTTCAATAAATTCCCCAGCTGGCTAAAGATATATCATCCTGGGCAGTAGAGTAGGTAAACCTCTCATGGCAAACTCTCAAGGACCCGTCATTCATGGCCACGATCCCTGTCCTCTCTTCTTTTAAAATGCCAGTCCTGTATGGATGAGGCACATGTTTCTTCTGCCAGTGCCTGCTCAAGCAGACAGTTTACTAATTTGTAGCTCGGTAAACCTTTCACTGCACTGAGCACCTTGAGGTTAGCACATCTCTAATCATTATTTGATAACAGAAATCTGCAAGCATCACATCCCTAGTAACAAGAACATTGTATCTTAGCAACCAGCCTTGATATTCAAACAATTTCATTAAAGCGTAGCACCTCTTAGCAGGTGGGTGAGTGCGGGTGTTGATAAACATTTATAACATGATCAGCCATTGTGTTTGCCAACACTATAATCAGCATGACAAATTTATGAATTTGTTTACAAGCTCTTAGATAGCCAATCCATGTAGGTAAGCTACATTTCAGACTTGTTAGGAGATCCAGATATCAGATCTTTATTTGAAATGGAGAGTTTCTTTAAAAACCTATCAATTTAAGAGATTGCCAAGCTGTTTTCAGCACAGAGACATCATTAATATTTCTACTGTGGTTTAATCTTCAAATAGTAGTGTTGAATTTAAATGCTTCAAGAGCAAAATCTGAGTGGGAACTTCAGCTACATCGAGATTCATAAGAATCATGTTATGAAGAGAGTGCAGGTTGAATTTTTTTTCTTCTCCAGATGGACAGAGCTAGCTGATACATCTTTTGTGCCCAAGGATCTACGCATGAATGGCTAAAACAAATATGGTGAAACTCCCCTTTTGAAAAAGAAGAGGATTCTTCAGTGAATAATTTACTACAAAATTTTTAATGTATTTTTTTAAAGAATTATTTATTTACTTGAGAGAGAGAGTGATCAGGGGGAGGGGCAGAGGGAGAAAAACTCAAGCAGACTCCGTTCTGAGTGTGGAACCTGACTCAGAGCTCAATCCCATGACCCTGAAATCCTGACCTGAGCTGAAATCAAGAGTCTAACACTCAACCAAGCCACCCAGGTGCCTCTTTTCAACATATTATATGTGTACCTAAATAGCCATTCATTTAAGGAACTACTGATATGTTACCATCATGTACTGGATTCAAACATGAACAGTTTTTCCCTCAATTTTTACTTCAATCTCATACCTCCCTATGGTATCTGGATTTGTACATGATTTAATATCCCATTTTAGAGCGATTTTGAATCTTTTTCCTAGAAAATGGTCAGGAAACTAGATACATCTATTCTTCAATCTCCACCAACCCCATGATTTTCAAGACTAAAAAGCCTTGTGATTTGGAAGGGACCAGCAAAACCTATCTCTTTCTTAATTATATAACACAGCTCCTCATATTACTCTAAAGTCTCAAACCTGTGACTACTCAAGTCTTACCAAGTATCAAGGTTCACTAAGGCATGCCCTAAAAAATAGGTGGAAGAAAAACAAGGACTTTTTTTACTTTCTGAAGTTTGAACTTTGAACCTACAGCCCAGAGTTACAACAGGGCCCCTAGGCTCCTCATCCCTGAACAAGCTATTAATCTACCTGAAATAGGTGAACTTCAGTGAAGCATTATCAAATAGGTAACAAGCTCCCTTTCAAATTAAAACCAGCCATGATGAAAAACAAGTTTGTTGACCTAGCTTGTTCACCATGAACCAAGACATGTCAGTTAATAACTACCACCTGGGGAACTCCAAGCTTTGACAACCAGCATCACAATGTTCAAAAGATTGGAAGACAAAAATATATAGTACAGCCCGTAAGACCAAGAGTTCCACATTCAAATACTGATGGTAAAAAACGATCCGAAGGAAAGAAAAAATTAAAAATGTCTAAAGCTATCGTCAGGATCATGATCTCAGGATTACTGTTAAGCAAAGACATCAAAAAGCCTCTGAATTTCTATTTATGATACCAAGTGGGGTAAGGGACAGTATGAGGGCGGTGAGAAGGTGAGGAGGCAGTATTTGCCATACGCATTAGTTTAACGGTCAGATTCTGTTAATTCAGTTCTCCTGACTCCCTGATACTTTTCAATATCCATTTCTTGTATTCTAACCACGTGTAAAGAAATTATTTTGGTCTGAAGGAAGAAAATAATTCAGTGTCTGAGGTGGGTTGGAGAAAGGATGCAGTGACTGAAACAGTGGAAATCTGGGATTTACATTTTGGTCTGTACCAAAATGGCTGTATAAGTGCTTATGCAACCGCTTTCGACTTGCCAATTATTTATCAGCTCTTTATATTCCAGTTTAATTCTTCTTAAAACCTTGTCATTTCTCATGAGACTTTTAAACTTTGTTTTCTATGTGAAGTTTGAAGCAAGACCAGTGTGTGTGTGTGTGTGTGTGTGTGTGTGAGTGTGTGTAAGAGAGAGAGAGAGAGTATGGGTATGCGTGAGAAAGTATGTTTGTTTTTTCTACTTACTGAAGTCACCAGATAATTCTGCATATTTTTATGAGAGTGCTATCAAAATCCATTGACACAGTGTGATGGACTACTTCCTACACTGTAGATCTGTGGTCATTAAAATGCTGGATTTCTAAAGATATATCATTGAACATAACATAAAATATATCATTGAACACAATGGTTCCAGGTAAGATCCTGAAGTTAGAGTTTTCTTTTGTAGTATTTTTGCCTTCAGAACAGTGTCATTCATCATGGATTATCTTCCAGTTAAACAAACAAACAAAAAAAAAATATATATATACATATATACATATACATGTAGGTAAATCAATATTTCATTCCCTATAACACCAGCTAATAAAAGCTCCCTTTGAGCTGCTTTTCCTTGCCTGGGCTTGACAGTTTAAAAAAAAAAAAGAAAAAAAAAAAATATATATATATATATCTCACACCTGAGACCCACCTCTGAGAGGCAACTAGCCCTAGCCTTGGGCACCAAATTCGAGGAAAAACCTCACATTTTGTGTAACCAACTTCAGGTGGTATATACTCTATACAGAAGGCATTGGACACGACTTCAAACACACTTTCTCACTTCGGCTATTCAGACATAAAATTTCTGCCAAAATACTGTAGACTAAAATGATAGCGTAGGTCATTGGTCATGTTAAAGTTTGCAGAGTCCGCAAAAGAGAACAGGTGAGAAGTGTGATTTTACTAAAGAATTCAGACACCGGCCTAAGCCAGCGCTGCTGTGCTCTTGCGAAAGGAATACCTTCCATAACAAATCACTGAGTAGCTCACTGTTAGCAAATGGTAAGGACTGGAAATTCCACAGGGTTCAAAGCGCTTGATATTTGTGTAGTACTTTCCATCTGAAGGTATCAAGGTGCAGGATAAATATTAACTCACACCCTCTGTCAGTTTGGGCAGCCCTTGTAAATTCAGACTTTAAATCACAATTATTCCCTCATACTATTTTACTTCAGTCCAGGACAAGGATGAGTTTTACTTTCCATACAATGTTTGAATACAAATAAAAGGATAAAATGCCCATGAAACTCAAATTTCGAAACCCCTATTTCTCACTCAGAATCCATTCTTTTTGAGATTGACAACAAAACTCAGGTGGGGGGGATGGGCGAAATAAGTGAAGGAGATTAAGAGGTACAAACTTCCTGGTGTAAAACAAATAAGTCACCGGGATGAAAAGTACAGCATAGGGAATACGATCGATAAGGTTCACAACCACGTACCTGAAGTAACAGAGCGGGCGGCGAGGGTCTCGGTAGGTAAACCTTGTAAACAGGATGAATGACGGTGCAAGTCTTATTTCCACAGCAATCTGCTCCGGGGCAGCAAGCACCTGGATCTTGCTATATACCATCCCCGAAATGAAATCCTAAAGAGGTTTCCCAGGGATGCAGCGGGTAGGCTTCAGCCTGAAAGCTATTTGTGGTGTAAGCCAAACATGGTTTTTGAATTTACAAAATACAACTCTACTCCCCTAGAACACGCATTTCTCCCTAATGCCTTAATGGTTTCCAAAGTCTAATGGAAATCACCTGAAGGGTGGGTGGAATTATGGGTAAGACTTTAAGATGATGAATTACATGTTACAATTATTTCTATGATGCATTGTATAATCCTTCAGATTTTTTAGATGGGCAACAAATAATATAAAATAATATTGTGCAACTGCTCTCTCAGAGGCTCCTAGACCATCAGTAGGAGACAACCCTCCCATGGGGCTAAGACCTCAGTGCTCCAGACTCACAGTGTAACTAAGGGATAAGATAAACCACTCCCTAATCTTTGCTACTCAAAGTGCCATCTGTGGCTCAGCTGCACTCTCATCACCTGGGAGCTTGTTAGAAATGCAGAATCTCAGACCCCCGACCCAGACCTACTGAGTTCTTATCTGCATTTTAACAAGATCCTAGGTAACTCTTATGAACAGTAAGATTTGAGAAACACTAAGCTAACAAATAAATACGTATAAAGTACAGAATGTCTTTCTATACTCTATGCACTGTTACAGGAGCTTAAGTACATTTACTTAATTAGCCCACACAATAAATTCATGAGGTAGGCATGAAGACCACAGTTTTATAGAGACAAATGAAAACCAAGCTTCACCAATGTATGAGATACTCCAAACAGTATTTGTGAGTAGAATTTCATTTCCTTTCTGACACTCCACTAATGGGCACACAAGAGTTTCTTTAAGAAATCTCTGTAGACAGCCAAGGTAACCTTGGTCTGTGTCACTTAAAACCATCCATTCTTGGGGCACCTGAGTAGCTCAGTCGGTTAAGCGGCTGCCTTCGGCTCAGCTTACCATGCTCACCATCAAGCTCCCTGCCCAGCGAGGAGAATCTTCTCCCTCCCTTGCTGCTCTTCCTGCAGTGTTCTCTCTCTCTCAAATAAATAAATAAAATCTTTAAAAAAAAAAAAAATCTTCCATTCTTAGAGGAAAAAAAAAAACAATTGACAGAGGAACCAGGCCAGATACTCATCCCAGATTTGTGGAGTAGGACACTTTTGGAAAAACTGTGAGCTCCACAAAGGGCAGAGGAACTTCCCACCTCAGCTTTCCCGATAAGGTGTGCCTTACCTTGAAATTTGAAACCACCAAACTATTCTTTTTTTTTTTTTAATTCTTTGCATTACTAATCATATTAAATCATTAGAAGGTAGGATTTCTTGTCTGTTGTTTCTGGTAATGATCCAAGATTAAAACAATTTCAGGGTGTCTTGGTGGTGTAGTCAGTTAAGCAGCCAACTCTTTTTTTTTTTTTTTTAAGATTTTTATTTATTTATTTGACAGACAGAGATCACAAGTAGGCAGAGAGGCAGGCAGAGAGAGAGGAAGGGAAGCGGTCTCCTCGCTGAGCAGAGAGCCTGATGCAGGGCTTGATTCCAGGACCCCGAGACCATGACCTGAGCCGAAGGCAGAGGCTTTAACACACTGAGCCACCCAGGTGCCCCAAGCAGCCAACTCTTGGTTTCAGCTCAGGTCGTGATCTCAGAGACCTGGAATTGAGCCCCAAGTCGGCCTCTGTACTCTGAGACAAGTCTTTAGGATTCTTTCCTTCTCCCTCTGCTCCTCCCACCACACTCACACACACACTCTCTCTCTAAAATAAATGAATAAATGTTTAAAAAATAAAGATTAACATTTCAGGAATAAAACCAAAACAAACCTGTGACTCCAACATGACACAGAGAGAGAGAAAGGAAGGAAAAGGAAAATTCTAAACCAGATTGTCTTTTTTTTTTTTTTAAACCAGATTGTCTTTAAAAAAATTAAGGCCATCACCTTTAGCAATGAAGGGATAAAGGGGAAAAAAAAAAAAAAAGTGCTCCATTGGTTATTATTTCCATGCTCACCATAAGCACAGAATTTACATATTCCATGATAGGAAAGAATACTAATGAAATTACAATATATTTAATTTCTTGAGCACAGGCCTATTTCACAGTATAGTTGACGCTTGAATAGCATGCATGGGTTTGAACTATGTGGGTCCACTTACATGTGGATATTCTTAGAGTGCAATACTATAAATGTATTTTCTCTTCCTAGTGATTTTATCATTTTATTTTACTTTTATTTTGCTTTATTTAATTTTATCTTCTCATGATAAGTGTATTCTTTCATCCCCAACTCCTTTTTCCCCCATCCCCCCACCAACTTCCCCTCTGGTAACCATCAATTTGTTCTCTATAGTTCAGTGTCTGTTTCTTGGTTTGTCTCTCTTTCCTTGTTGTTGTTGTTTTTTTCTTTTGCTCATTTGTTTTGTTTCTTAAATTCCACATATGAGTGAAATCATGTGGTAATTGCCTTTCTCTGACTGACTTATTTTGTTTAGCATTATGCCCTCAAAGTCCATTCCTGTTGTTGCAAATGGCAAGATTTCATTCTTTTCGTGGCTGATTAATATTCCATTGTACATATGTACCACATCCTCTTTATTCATTCATCTATCCATCGATACTTGGGCTGCTTACCCAATTTGGCTATTGTAAATAATGTAACCATAAATATCAGGGTTCATATGTCCCTTCGAAATTAGTGTTTTTGTATTTGGGGGGTAAATACCCAGTTGTCTGATTCCTAGATTGTAGGGTAGCTCTGTTTTTAACTTTTTTTTTTTTTTAAGATTTTATTTATTTGACAGACAGAGATCACAAGCAGAGAGGCAGACAGAGAGAGAGAGAGAGGAGGAAGTAGGCTCCCTGCTGAGCAGAGAGCCCGATGCGGTACCCCATCCCAGGACCCTGAGATCATGATCTGAGCCAAAGGCAGCGGCCCAACCCGCTGAGCCACCCAGGCCCCCTTAACTTTTTGAGGAGAATCCATATTGTTTTCCACAGTGGCCACACCAGTTTGCATTCCCATCAACAGCACGAGGGTTCCTTTTCCTCTAACATCCTCGCCAACACTTGCTGTTTCTTGTGTTTATAATTTTAGCCATTCTGACAGGTGTGAGGTGATATCTCATTGTAGTTTTGATTTGTATTCTCCTGATGATGAGTGATGAGCATCTTTTCATGTGTCTGTTGGTTATCTGGATGTCTCCTTTGAAGCAATGCCTGTTCATGTCTTCTGCCCATATTTTATTTTATTTTTTTTTTTTTAAAGATTTTATTTATTAATTTGACAGAGAGAAATCACAAGTAGACGGAGAGGCAGCCAGAGAGAGAGAGAGAGGGAAGCAGGCTCTCTGCTGAGCAGAGAGCCCGATGCGGGACTCGATCCCAGGACTCTGAGATCATGACCTGAGCCGAAGGCAGCGGCTTAACCCACTGAGCCACCCAGGCGCCCTGCCCATATTTTAATTGGATTATTTGTTTTGGGGAGTATTGAATTCTATCACTTCTTTATATATTTTGGATACTAGCTGTTTATTGGCTATGTCATTTGCAAATATTTTCTCCCTTTCAGTAGTTTACCTTTTCTGGTCATTTTCCTAATAACATTTTCTTTCTCTAGCTTGCTTGATTATAAGAATACAGTATATAATACATACAACATTCAAGATATGTGTTAATAGACTATAAATGTTATTGGTAAGGTTTCCAATCAACAGTAAGCTATTAGTAATTCAGTTTCATGGAAGTCAAAAGTTTTATGCAGATTTTCCACTGCCTAGGGCATGGGTGCCTCTAAGCCCCACCCCCACACCCCGGTGCTGTTCAATGGTTTGCTGTAATTTTTTTCTCTTATTTGACATAAGCTGTTTGCTGTGGAATTTATTCAGTTAAAAAATGACCAGAATCTGTTCTTTGAGGATTTGCACTCTTTCTTTGATTCTACTATATAACAATCACTAATAGGAAATTCATTTCCTGGAATACAAATACTAAAGGTCTCTCAATTATTAGAACTGGCATTATCAATACAATAAAGCCTAATTTCTGTATGTACCTCTATACAACTGAAATTCACGTAGAACCCCCTGTGAGGATGGTCAGATTGTTTTGATTGATAAGACAAAAGGTGCAAACACCCAGCAATTTCCTCGCTTATCTTTCAGTTGCTATTTATCAACATTTAACTGTCGCTATAAGGAAACCATGAGGTATATGTAGAAAGATTCAACACCGCATATTTTATGCCTTTATGTTTTATTGTAATATTGAAATTAAGAGAATTTTCCTCATATCCTAATAATTACTAGATTTGAAGCAAAAAAAAAAAAAAACACTCTATCTTGATTTTCATTTTGTGTCCATCCTGACTTTCAGATTACACTCTAAGCATCAACTATGATTATTGCTGACATCTTCATATCAGTGAGTTTCCGAGATTTTATGCAGAGTCCTGAAAACTTCACTCAGGGTGTCATTAAATTAGGCAAGGCTGGTTTTCCTCTGTGTTTTCTAACTGAAGCAGTCTCTGGTCTAAAAGTTCATGCCTGGCTAGACAGTCATGCCCAGTTTTCACAATTTATCATTCCTCTTAATGGCTTCTTTTAATCCCAATAAAATACTCTCTTTCATATGACTATCCTTTACCTGGGTAAGCAAAGAAAAATAATGCTTGTTTAAAATTAATTTCTTACTTTTCCCTCAGTGCAGTGCATCTAAAGAAGCAAAACTTAGTGAATTAAATTTAATGACATAATAAGTTCTTCCTTTCCGACAATACTGTTGGTTTAATTCACAAGTGCACTTTAAGCTTTTGCCTTTAGCATCTGATGGGTCATTAGTCTGTATGTAATCCAGCAGCTGGACTCCTCAGAGTCTAAACTCCATCAGCAAGCCCCAAATCAGTAGTTTCTGAAATATGACTTGTAGGTCAAGTGTCCTGAAAAAGAGTGCCTTGGGCATCCCAGATGGAGAATAAGGCGTGACAAGCAACAAACTAGGACAGAATTTGATGCCGGTGCTCACTAAAGACTCCATTCATTCTAACTCACTAAACAACCCTTCTCCAAATGATTTACCTCCTACTTTTGATGTTTCTAACCAGTAAGTCATGCAACGAAATTGGTTGCTATGTGCCAATAGGCTTAACATACATGTCATCAAGTTGAACATATTCTAATCATGTTTTGCCCCCAAGAACCTTTGTCTAATATCACAAAACAGTCCATGGAATGGCTATCAGTTATCCTAGACCAAAACAGGCTAATTACTGCACATCAACCCTGCCCCAGTGTGGGAGAAATGTTCTCTGCTGAATCAAATGTCCCTTCTTGAGAGCATCTTCTCTTCTGGAAAATTGAAGTAGAGATACCATTAACAGTTTTTCAGAATTCCACATAAGGTTTGGGAAAACCATTTTCCCACCCTATCTTTAATAGCTAAAATAGCCAGCCTGTCCAATCTACTATAGTTCTGCTAAAGTGCTACATTCATTCATTCCAATGGAGCTAGATGCTGGAAATAGAGATAGAGTTTACAGTCAGTCTTGGTGATCAAGAGTTAAACATGTCATTTTGGATAAGTGATGTAACAGTCTCCTTTAGCCTGCCTTGTCATCATTATATCATCATCTCATCGTTACTATGATCATCATTATGATCATCTTATATTTAAATTCTTTAAGAATTTAACATAAAAGGAGACTGGACACTGGATACAATTGAGACCTGACATTATACATGGAGAAATGGGGGAAAAAATCCACCTTCCCCCCAAATGGGATTTTCAATATTCTATAAAAATTTTACCTTGTTGTCTTACTTCATCATGGTGTCATCTTCCTAGAGGAACTTAGGAGAAAGACTGGACCCAATAGTTTAATTAAATCATGTTATTTAGAAACTTGAAAGCCAGCATCTAAAATTGCCCTTGGTCCCTGTGAGCAGATAGAGGAACGGTAAGCAACACGGTAGCAGGAAAGATATAGAGGATTTGAATTCTGAAAGGAAGATGACTGCTTAAAGAATGAGATGAGAGAGAAACACAGGGAGTCTGAATGAGAAGTATAGATAGTATAAGTATAGATAGAAGTATAGATAGAAGCAGGAGGGCAGAGGAAGCAAGAAAAGAAGTGCAAAAGGAGAAGAGAAATTGAAGAGTGGGTGGGAGGAAGAACAAATGAGAAGAGCATTCAACCAGGACACATACACCTAAACCCATGAAATTAACAGAATAAAAATAATCCTTTGCCTCTGTATAGAGAGAACAAGGAGTTCTCTCTGGATCAAGTGGCAGGGCCTCATACATGAGAAAGACAACCAACCTCATGGTGGGCAGCCTCTGAAGTGGCTCCTGCCTCTTGATCTTCACATCCTGTGTAATCCCCTCCCACTCGTAGTGGGCTCTACCTAGTGACTCACTTCTAACCAAAAGGATGCAGTAATAGTGACAGGGTGTCACTTCCAAGATTAAGTTAGTAAAAAAAAAAGCTCTGGCTTCCACTTCATTTGTCCTTTCTTACTTTGCCATTTGTCCGCTCTGAGGGATGTCAGCTGCCATCTTGTGAGCTGTCCTATGGAAAGGGCCAAGTGATAGAGGACTGAAGATGGCTTCTGGCCGACAGCTAGTAACAAAATGGGGCCCCGAGTCTCATAACTCCCCAGGAACTGAATCCTGCCAACAACTACCTAAGTGAGTTTAGAAGCTAATCCTCTCTCAACTGAGGCTTTAGATGAGACTGCAAGCCTGGTCAGCACCTTAATGATAGCTTTGGGAAGTCTTTGAGGCAGAGGCACTTAAGCAACCCTCAGATTCCCAACCCATGGAAGCCGTGATATAATAAATATTTGTTGTTCTAATGTGGTTGTTTTTAGGATAATTTATTATACATCAGTGGATAATCAATATACACATTTAATATGAATTTGACCATTTTGCCCAAGATTAACTCCAGATTAGTAGGTTGGCAGCTAAGGCAGCCCAAATAGATTTAATAACAAGACTTGAAGATCCAGCCTCTGACAAACTTAACATGGTTTAAATTAATTAGCAAATCTCACTTATGTTTCACACAGATACCTGAGTTTGAGCACCGACTATCGGTCAAGTACTTACGAACTCTGAGATAACAGCCAAGTCATTTAACCTTTCTGAGGCACAATCTTCACATGTGGAAAAGGGGGCTAATAATTATCCCTGCTTGTCGTGCCTGTCATGAGATTGACTTGAGGTCATGTAATTGAACTATTTTGGAAATTATAAAATTAGTCATAATGTAAGTACTTAGGAAACAACTACAGTCCCACTCATGGGATTTTTTGGACTAATAACATCTTAAATATTCACAACTCCTTAAAAAGTATTTCCTCTTTTTTATGAGAAAAAAGATAATATCTCTATAGTTCTTAAGTTTTGGCACAACTAAAAATATCTTAAAGTTTCAGTTTTTCCAAATCTAAGGCTAATCTACCCATGTCCATCTTAAAATTGATCATTTCTTACATATTGAATATTTAGTCAAATAATTCTAAAAATTTTCTTTATTTCAAAGGTGAATGTCTTAGGTGACTTTCTCCAGAAACAGAATGAGATAGGAATACTTGTTCAAATGACTTCTTTTGGAGGAGTGTTTGAAGAAGGAGAGGGAAGAGAGAGGGAAAGAACCCTAGAAAGGAATGTGGGCTGGGCTGGAGAACTAGTTCAGTTGATGCCATGGAGAAGCTCTGGAGAACAAAGAGCACCTCAACATTTGCCCCTTTGAGGCCTTGAGGCTGACCTTTGCAAGTTTCCTCCTTCCCAGGTAGTCATTGGCCAGAGGGCAATCTTCCAAGGAAGGTGGCAGGGCTAAGTTTAACAGCCAAACTCAAAGCAGCCTGGGAAGCACGTACCAACCACTGAAGAGAACCTAGGTAGGGTTCCAACAGCATCTCCTCCAGAGGAATATACCATGCTTTCTAATGGTATTTTATCATCATTTCTGCAAGTAAGTCTTGATATGCTAAACATTTCAGCACTGATAGCTTTTATACCAGCTGTGGTCAATGAGACAGGAGAAAGAGTAGCACTGTGGAAGAATAAAGTTTTGTCTCTAATCAGAGTTATAAAACGTAGTTCAGCTCAGATAAAAGAAAAAGGGGGTCACTGGGAGATATTTTTTCTCCTAAACTATAGACCATTAAGAAATATATATAAGAGGGGTGCCTGGGTGGCTCAGTCAGTTAGGTGTCTGCCTTCAGCTCAGGTTGTGATCTCAGGGTCCTGGGGTCAAGCCCCATGTCAGGGTCCCTGCTCAGCAGGGACACTGCTTCTCCCTCTCCTCTGTCCCTCCTCCTGCTTGTGCTCTCTCTCTCTCAAATAAGTAAATAAAATCTCAAAAAGAAGAGAAGAAATATATGCAGAAGGGGTACTTAAGCAAGACTGAGGTGAGGAGAGCACCTGGTGAGTAACAGTTTCTCAACAAGCCCTAGTGGGAGAAGAGTCAGGGAGATGAATGAGAGAAGAAGGGGGAGAATATGAAGGAGTTTGAACTGGGGTCCTGAGAGAAGTGAAGGCAAAAAAAAAAAAAAAAAAAAAAAAAAAATTCCATGCCAATGCCCATGACGGAGGGGGAGGAGTCGGGATAAGGAATAATGACTTCAAAGAGAAGATATCTCAGCCCATTTGGAATCACAGGCTTGTCCTAACTACCTCTCCTGTCAAACTTTTCTCCATTTCTCCAATCTGACATGGCCCACTTTTTTTCCTTATAAATTGTTTACATTTGAAAAGCTCAATCATGAAACAGAAGATGGTAAAACTTCTGTTTATCCAGTGGTTATTACTCACACTTGAGCTAAAGCTTTCTGAAATATTATTGCTCTTGGTTGCATTTTGGTGGGTATTTGTCGGAAAATATATTTTGACAATAGTTGCCTAGAAGAAATTCTTGCGCTTCAGAATGCATGAGAGGCTTTCCAAATGAACTCAAATGAGAAAGCGGAATCTGGGGTTTATCCACTGGACGGGGCTCCCAGCCTTCCCTCCTCCTAGCATGGATGCGTGATCCGTGCCAACCCTCATTTGTGTTTCTGACATTAATGAATTTTGGCTTTTTTAGTATATCTGGAAAAAAAAAATTGGAGATTCCCATGAATAAAACACTACAGTGGCAATAATCTTTCAACCAGGATTCAGTCTCTTTCCATCATTCTCAAACGTAGGTTACCGGTTTTTAAAACTATTTCAGCTAGGGAATGTTTATGTAGGATAAAACTAAAATGTAAACGTGGGTTTAAGGTGATTGCCCAGTTGCTTTATATAACAAAATATCTGCTGGTTTTTAAACCTATATTGAAACAGTATGTTAGTTCTGTTCTGACAGTATATAAAGATACTGGCTTTCCCAGACACATAAGCAAAGTCTTTTATGAGCTCATAAAGGCTAGACTTAGGAATATTTAAGTATTGGGTAATTCATAGAACAATGTCTTTAGTCATTCAGCTAACGTAAAAGACAACCACAATTTATTCTTCTTAGATCTCTTCCTCTCATTTTTTATATTCTTAGGAGGTGAAAGGTATTTAGAAAAGACCTAAATACATTTTTTATTATTATTGAACTATCAAAGATGTGCTCTCTTGTGGGACTCCCTTCACTTCCTCATTCTGTGTATGTTAACCCACTTCAGAGACGATGGTGAAATGAACCCAAAATGCCAACTTACTATTTGCATTATAAATGGAGGCACAAAAGGATATTTTAAAACTTTTGGTTGATCTGGCATATCAAAGATTTCTTTCTAAGCTACTTCAGTGACTGCATTGAAGTAAACTGAAAGCAATAACTTAAAAGAGGTGAAAAAAATTATAAAAAAAAAAAACACCATCTTATTTCCATGGAAAAATTCAGTTTACTCTCCTAGCCTCCCCGCCTTTTGAATTACTTCTCTTTCTTACCCTCTTCTCTATTTACAGGACTCAACTAGGAAGGAATCCAGAGCTTTCTGAATTTAAGTGTTAACTAGTTCTCACTGGAGTACAATCTATTTTCCTTGCCTTGTCAAATTTGCTCTCAAACTTCTAGCAAATAGCTTAACTCCCATTGTTTATTCTATTGAACTAATTACCAATATTGCAGCTTTGACTCTATCCATGTGTCTACTATTTCCCTCTGCTTCATAAAGTATCCAGCAGAATTACAGGTCATTAGAATGTCTACCTGAGAGTCAATATAAGTGAAGCTAATGAAATTTAAACAAGAAGTTTCCACGTCTTAACAATTGCTACAGCTTTCTTAACTTCCCCCTTTGACCTTCATAGATCTGTGGTTTTGTTTTCTGTTTTCAAAATGGAAGCCAGGGCCACCTTAAGAATCATGGGAAAGTTGAACTGGGTGGTAGATAAGTGGTGTTTCAGTTTGACAAAACTGCCACTGAAAATGGTAAAATCCTCTATGGGCTCTTGCAAACTGAGCGGATCAGAATTCCTGGAAGATGCAAAGTCTGCCATGTGGTACTCACAGTGTCTATGGAAGGAACTGACTTCTCCTGGTTAGCATTATCTTGGGGGAGTGGAGACATTAAGGGTTGATGACTCTTCATGGGCTCAGAGGATGGAGAAATATGAAATGCTCACAGAATACGAAATCTTATTATCAGGACACTAGGGGGAAGTCGACATACTTTGGTCACCAAATTCCTAGAAGTAAAATGCACATTATTACTAAATTTGTCTACAAAATAATGTATCTCTAAAATGTAAAGTTATGCACAGGGACGCCTTCTAGTTAAGTGTCTGCCTTCAGCTCATGTCATGATCCCAAGGTCCTGGGATTAAGTCCCACATGGGGCTCCTTGCTTAGTGCGGAGGCTGCTTCTCCCTTTGTTCCTCCCTTCCGTTTATTCTCTCTCTCTCTCTCTCTCTCACACACACACACACACACACACAAATACACAAATAAAATATTTTTTTTAAAAAGTTATCCACATATTTGACCATTTGTCATTTCCAGGTATTATTTTAACTGTGTGCACTCTAGAGAAGATATCCTATCTGTCTCTCATTTTATAATGCTAGAGTAAATTAATACTAAATAAGTTTAATATCTGACATATGTACACCTACAATATTAAGCTCTTACAAAACTATGCCAAATTTTGATTCTTATCACATTTTATTATAATTTATTGCTGATAGGAAAATAGTTCATGTGGGAACAGAGACCAGTCTCTTTGCTCTGATTTTTCTTTAATGTAGGAAATTTTCCTGGATATGAACAGTTAAGAACACAGAACTCCAGTTATACTTCCACTGACTATTTTTTAATGTTATCTTTTGGAAATACATACAAATTGGCTCCCTAACATTCTGAACATTCATTCCACCACACACCCTGTCTATCACCCAAACAAAAACAAAAAGCAAAAAATAACATGATATCACCATAGATTCGGTCAAATAATAAGATTATATTTTGGAGAACACTGATGAAGGGAGACGCTAATGCCATTTAACAGTATAGAGCTCATTAGA
Organism: Mustela erminea; assembly: GCF_009829155.1. Taxonomy (NCBI): domain Eukaryota; kingdom Metazoa; phylum Chordata; class Mammalia; order Carnivora; family Mustelidae; genus Mustela; species Mustela erminea. Next base: position 85,667,273 of record NC_045621.1, read on the forward strand.
CCAGAGGTACATCTGTCTCTAAGTTAGGGACTCTAATATGCCATCATTTCAGATTTGCAATGAAATTCATTTCTTTAGGGTGCTTAGACATTTGATTTGAGAAACTACTATCTAGTCTTGAACTATAATACAAAAGTTACTTCCCAATTAAGCCTCGAATACTTCATTATCAGTCAAATTATATCAGTATTGTTTTTAACAAACCAGACTGTCAGAAAGACATCCATATGTCCCTAACTTTGGTATCAGACCTAGCTACATTCAAGCCACAATATAAACTTCAACTGTGAATACTGAATGCATTTATTCATTGTCTATCAATTTGCCAACCTTTCTAAAGTGCAAGTTCATAAAAATCATAGAAATTGATATTTTCTTGAGGCTGCATAAAGCTTCAAATTATATTTGGCAATGACTCATTCTAAAGGAAAACTTTAGTAATGTTCTATCATTGCCACATACCCCTGTGCTTGTGTTAGAAACACCTCAGTATCTTTCCCTTTCTAACACTACCCCGTACCTACTTCCTCCAGAGTTATAGACTCAAGGTCACGTTATAATGACTTCTGCCATATTTCACTAAGACTTCTTTCCAGTCTTGCCACTAAGTCTTCCTGGAAACATACCTCCTTTAAATCGTCCATCCAAATTTCTCAGGAGAAGCCTACCTGACAATAATAAGAAAACAAATAAAAATTCATAATAATGCAAAGAAGGCCAGAACCATTATACTTGAACATCTCTGTTCTGGTCTCAACCCTGTTGGCATTTCTGTAAAGTGTTCTTCTCACAGACTTCCTAATCAGTATAATTTAAAGGTGTATTTAGTATAATTTCTTAAGATTCCATATGTCAGAAATCAAAATACCACCTATAAATCTTTATACTTAAAAAGTTTTTTAAGCAAATATATAGCTATTGGAAAATAGCTATAAAATTTTATATATTTAAACATGATAGAAGACAAACATTTTCAAAGAAAAAGATCTACTCCTGCCCATCCCTCCGCTGAGGAAAGAAACACAGGTTATGGATGGAAACATGTAACTGGACAAACACAGACAAGGGCTAAATCCTATGAAATGCAATATGATCAGTCTGACTATTTAATGATAAACATCCTCTTGTTCATTGCTAACACTGTCTGAAAAAATCCCGGATTTCATTTCATCTCTGCTGGCACTCAAACATTCAGAAAGCAATGACTTCTAGGACAGTCCATGTTACAGGATTGGCCAGAGTCTTTGTGTGCCTCATATGAATGACGACCCCTCCTCCCACATCAGGTTCAGATACACCGGAGTGGGTTTTCCTGTTATTCTGACACACGCCTTTCTTCCCACATGAACAATAAAAGTTTGGTGTGCTATCTTAGTGCAGAAGTTCCTTCCTGAGTACAAATGTGTCTTATCTATTGAGAAAGTCTGACACCAGGTAGATTGTTTATGTCAAAAAGCATCTCTTAGGCAGATAACTGTTTTAAGAACTTAGATAAATGAGCAAGTTCTCAGTGCAAATGCACGAAACACTGAAAATATAAAGCGTCTTTTTTCTGGAAAGATGATTACACATTTCTATGGTGGGTATTTCTCCACATGCCCTGTGGTGTCCATGTTGTAAGGCTCTCCAACAGCTGCCCACCCCCCAACTTCTGTACAGTTTGTCTCAGCTCAGTGTCTACAGTCTGGCCAAGACTAAAAATTTGATTACTCTTCCCTAAGTACTTCTTGCTTTTTCCTGCTTTTTCTCACACAGGGGTCAAGCTAAGAAAACAAACAAACAAAAAACAACAACAAACATACAAACCACTTTTGCTCTTTCCCTGCATCTCAGCCAGGGCTGAGAGCTAGCAGGTGCAGCTGACCTTCCCCCAGATCGGCTTGCTGGGCACACCTGCAAATCGCCACCGCTAGGTTCCTGCTGCCGAAAAGGGGTCAATCAGATAAACTAACTTAGGTTCACATGTGAACACATTACTGAACTATCCTTCCAGGTAACTAAATATATTATCTAAATGTAAATATACAATGATTAGATAAGACCTCAGGCATCCATCTGTTACATCTTAAACACTGAGTGTGTGTTGAGCGCTCTGCTGAGGTTACCGAGAATAAAAGTGTTCTCCGCCACCCCAGCCCACAGTTTGGTGAAGTCAGCAGATAGAAACAGCACGGTACCTTATATGTTAATATAATACATTATATGTTAATAAAATAATACATTATATGTTAATTAAAAATAATAATAAAAAATAAAAGAGGGGGGAAAAAAAGAAAGAAACAGCACGGTAAATGCAGCGATAGGGATATATATAGGACGTGCTGGGAAAACAGGGGAAAGCCAAGGTCACATGGCATTCTGGAAAGGAACAGGAGGAGCAGGAGTAGTCCAAACATCAAGTAATACAAGAATCATAAGGTCTGGACTGTGCTAAAGGGCCAACATTTTAATTTACTTGTATGCTGAACTCTTCAGAGCCACCTCAACCAAACACTATACTCAAGCACTATGAGTTCTACCTCCTGAATTCGTTTCCTCATTTGTCCCCTTTCAACCAAAACCACTGCCTCAGTCCCAGGCCTCCTCATCTACCTGGACTATGACATCCGTAGTCTCTGGGTTCTTCTAACTGGTCCTCCACACTGTTAACAGCCTCCTCACTGTTAGCATAGGGAGTTTGCCAAAATGAAAATTCCTAACACATCTAGTGGATTGGGGTAAGAGCCTGAGAACGACACCCAGAAGAAGTGACTGCTGACATGATACCAAACCAGTAAGTAAAGAAAAGCGAGAAGGGCACTCCAGAGGAAGGACCAGCCCCAGCAAAATTATGGAAGTGGGACAAAGTGTGGTGTGAGTGAGAAAATATCTAAATTTGTAGCATTTGCATAAGGATAGACTCTGATTTGAATGATCGCCAGCCAATGGAAGAGATATTCTTAGTTAAGTGAGTATTGGGGAGGACATGTAGTCAGCGTTCCCAAAAGAGCAACTTCCTTTTTTGACACCAAGACCAGTCCTAACCAGATTTTCTCTTCCACTCACAAAGCCTCCTCCAGAGTTCATGCTTCCCCCACTTTCCCTAACTTAAACTACTTCACCCATCCCCTCAGATTTAATTGGTTCCTATAATTCTTTATAATTATTTTGAGATCATTCTCAATTATGACCTCATCTTCCCCATAAGCTTTGGAGGCAGGAGACCTGACGGCTCTGTCTTTCTCTCCTCCAGTTCAGGACCTTTTAAACTCTGTACATGCTGTTCATTTGGCATCTGACATAGCATTTCAAAAACAGAAGCAGATAATTATTTTTTCATAATTATTTCCCAGGCAGGTAGTATCCAAGGTCATTAAATATGAAATGGCAGTGAAACTGGCTACCAGTTGAGAAAACCTGCAATGGACCAGGTGTCTTGCACTTGTCACCCCCTTTAATCTTCACATACCGTCAGTATTGTGACATCAGTATTGTCACCCCGATTTTCCAGATGAGAAGACTGAAACTCAGAGAGATTAATTTATCCCTGTTTTTCAACATTCAATGAACAAAGATTTACTGATATACTCATAAGGGGGATATGATGCTTAGTTAAGAGAAAACACGGCCCATTCCCATACGCAATTACAGTCTAGTAAAGACATCAGACATCCATACAAATGAATGTGAAACAGTGCATTGGGGAGGTTTTAACTTGGTCACAAGAGTCAAGAGAAAGTCTTATCGTGGGAGGTAAAGGTCTTACTTCATGGGAAGTAAGAAGAAAAGACTCTTTCTGGTGTAACATGGAGGAGTCAGGATGAAAACCTACATCTGTGTGAATGACAAGTTCAAGGTCCAATATTTTTTAAATTCATAAGATCAAAATAAATAGTTTCAACACACACAGAGCTCTCATTGGTCACTTTTGAAGAATGCTAGAAAATAAGTTGAAACTGGTGAATAAGGGTTAAATCTAGTATTTTTTTTTCCTGAGTTTCATATACAAATTATAATGAATATGCAATTCTTCATGTAATCAAGTAGGGGAAGTTTCTTTTAATAAAAAATATTTCAGTTAGTAAGATAAAAAGGAATGATATTAATAGAATTAATATACTGTAGCCTGTAATGAATTAAGAAATCTAGATAATAATCAATAATGGCAAAAAAGGAGGCAATAAAACATTATTTGCTTCCTAATAGAAATACACTACACATCTATGAAAACTTGTCTAAAAAAAAAAAAAAAAACTAATCATGCCTTTAAAGTATCAATTTACAGGAAACAGGGACATGTCAAAAGATAACACTGAAATTTAATCATTAAAATCAGAAAATTCAGGGACAAATGACTCAGTTTCTTCACCAAAATCGATGTTAAGAAAAAAATAAATAAATAAATAGAAGGATGCCTATAGATTAAAAGTCTGAACAGAGGTTTATTCCCAAAGCTATCTATGAACTTATTAGGATCCAGATTCAAACAAATCATTGTGTGTGGGTGTGTGTGTGTGTGTGTGTGTGTGTGTATGAGAAAATCGGAGAAATCTGATCTCTAACTTGTTACTGAATAATAATAAGGAATTTTTGTTAGTAATATTACAATTGCCTTTTAAATAAAAAGAACTCTTAAAATTTTAGAGGTATATTTGAAAATATGTACAGATAAAAATAAATGTGACAGCTTTGCCCCCAAGTCATCATAGTAAAACAAGGTTAAGTGGAGATATATATGAAACAAGATTGTCCATGGATTGATTGTTAAATCTTAATGGGAACATGGAGATTCATTATACTCTTTACATTTTTGTGTATTTTTGAAACATATAAATTTCAATCATGCATTTGACATAATTTCTTAACCCAAGTCTTTTTCTCTTTTCCATGCTCCTCTCTGCCTCCTCTCTCCATCAGAACAAGGGATCATGTGAGCCACGGGGCTATCCTTGTTTTAATTACTATCCTCTCCCTTGCTGGACAAGGCGGTTCTTCACCAAAATGTAGTTTGGCTGACTCTGAAATATGCTACAAGACATAGTTTTCAGCCCTGACCTTAAGCAGCCTACAAAGTACACACCCCTCAGAACAATGTAGATTACACCCTGTCACACCTCTTCCTCATTTTTCAACTTCACTTTTTACCATCGTGCATTTTGACATAATGGACATTTACAATTATCAGCAAGGACACAGTCCTTCTCCATAGTTACTGTAAATAATCTTAGTGTTTACATAGAAAAGTCCAGTCACTGGCATGCAAACTCAAGCCCTTAGAGACCTTTGGGTCCAGCTCCCTCCATTCCCAGATGCAGTAAGTTAGTCTTCAACAGGTGAGAGGACTTGCCCAGAGTACGTACTAAAGAGTAGTGCCAGACCTGGACACTTTAAGGTGACAAACACGGTGTTCCTCTCCAATTCTCTAACTCCAAGAACAGAGGATCATCTACGACTATGAACTGGATTCCTTTTAGTCAATGTGTCCCCCAAATGTATAACCTTCAACAACATGGTTAACTCCCTCGAGGCCCCTCCTTTCCCCAGGCTAGCTCCAGAGCACTGATCACGAGCAGAGGCAGTCCTAGCTCAGGCAGGGGGACTCAGAGGCTCCGAGGAGTTGCTGGGCCACGGATGGGGCGCTCCGTGAACAGCGCACCATAGACCAGGCTTTCTTACCCAGAAGATGCCCATATGTGCTTTTAGCCTGCAATGTTGAACACATCTTTCTTTTGCCCTTCAATTAGTCCTTGCATAGGTTCCTTTATTTATAGTTTCAAAAAGCCTTGTATACATATCAAAAATTACTAGTCCACATTTTAAACCCTCTCTTCCTCTCACTTGACACTAAACAGACATAAAACTGAACAAAATTAACATTGTTGATTAGTTCTCTGGTGTCAGTCATTCCTGAGCTGAAGCAACTGGATGAGGGACTCCTGAAAATAATGTTACAATTTCTTCTCTGTTAATTTTCTATAAAGGCATAAAATTCTGCCATCCCATTCTGTAAGATTTATAGTTTTCCAAGAAAGCCATACCCAAGAATAACAACTGAATCGCCCAAGGTCTCAGAGGTGGTGAGGACATTGCCGAGAGCTAGGCCTCTAAGGGACCCCAAACCCACTTCTTCCACACAGCACCAGATGGAGAAAAGTACCGTGTGTGCACCTTTCGGAGCCCAGAGGGTGAACAGTCTCCCCAGGCAGGCCCGGCGGGACCTCGAGGCCCTCTGTTCTTGAATTCCTTGTCATGCTGCCCCTGGGAAAGGCCAAACCAAGTTCTGTGCTTTTTAGAAAGAGCCGTAAAATGGCTGCGGGAGAACAGCCTTGGAGTGAACCTGATATTGGGTGTGTGTAAATGGTTCATGACTCTGCTGTTTAGTGTACATGAGTCACCCAGAACACGGTGAGGCTCCAACACAAACCATGTCCTCGGGCCTCACCCTCAGCCGCTGCCACGAGCTTATTCACACATGATGTGCTAGCCTGGCAGTCCAGAGCCGCAAATCCTCTCTGAGTCAGAGCTCATTACGTGGAACACTTCGGACTCACTGTCCCAATTTTGGCCCATTAGTTTCTTCCTTCCTTCCTTCCTTCTTTCTTTCTTCTCTTTTATTCTCTTGTCTTCTCTTATCTTTTCTTTCCTCTTCCTCTCTCTCTCTTCCTTTGTCCATTTCTTTTTTTCTTTTCTTTTTGGCTATGAAGGAATTCACTGATCAAGTATTTCATTCATTTCACTAGACCTTCACTTTTGAGGGAAATGGATGCACGCATATTTTCACATGTATTTTTAACAGAAAAATGAGGAAATAAACAACAACATGGGTTTCTTGGTCATTTTCAGTTCTTCAGAACATCTCATTACCCAGAGAAAACTGATCTCTTGGGCATTCTATTGAATTAAGGATTCATTTTAATCAATAATCATGTAGTATTTCTAGATAAAAATTGAGCAGAATAAACCACTGGGTATGTGCTAAAGATTTTTCTTTTGTTTTAGCTGTGCCATTTAAATAGACTCCCTCTTTCAAGCTTCAAGCCGCTCTTTTTCCTTCTTTTTTTTTAATAAAGTTGACATATATTAGTTTCAGATATACAGCATACTGATTCAACATTTATATATATCATGACATGACACCCATGATAAGTCCAGTTATCATCTGTCATCATACAGAATTATTACGATATTATTGACAATGTTCCCTAAGCTGTACTTTATATCCCCATGACTTCTTTATTTTAGAAATGGATGTTTGTACCTCTGGATCTCCTTCATCCATTACCCCTCTGGCAACTACCCTCTACCTTCTGACAACCACCAGTTTGTTCTTTGTATCTATGAGTCTGTTTCTGTTCTGTTTTATTTTGTTCCTTTGTTTTTTAGATTCCACATATAAATGGCTGGGGTAGAAGCTGCTCTTGTTGTGGAGGGTAGGGTGCCTGCCTCAGTGGGTTCACCAGGGAACATGGGGTTGGAGTGAGCAGTGATGGCATGGTACATGGAGAGAGTCAAAAATGGCACCCACCAGCACCAGGCCAACTAGGTAGAAGGAGAGTAAGAAGGGCGGTACCTGACAGTTTTCTGTTCCTAAGGAAAGTTCCTACAGATGTTTGCCCTTCCGGCACATGCCCTAAAATGAGTCAATGAATCTCCTTCACATATGACCCAAGTGCTTTTCAAATCGGCATCTCCGGAGTGGGTCTCAGAGTGAGGGAGTTTGTGTACAAACCTTTAAAAGTGGAGTCTTTCCTATAGCCCTTCAGCTCTCCTAGACTTGACCCCACTGGTTTTCAAGGCTGCGTATTACAGGGACTCATCTTTCTAGTGGGAGCTCCATGGCTAGGGTGCCTGATGTGGTCTTTAAACTCCTCGCTGTTCAGGGAGAACCTTCATATTTGTGATATCCCTCCCACTTGTGGGTCACCATGCCGGGGCTATGCACCCTAACTAGACCACATCTCTGGTCCTCCTATCTGTCTTGATGTGGCTTTTTCTTTTTACCTTTAGTTGTGAAAGACCTGTTCTGCTTGCCTTCAGGTCGTTTTCAGAGACAGGTGTGCCATAGGTAGTTGAGGTTTTGGTGTGTCCATGGGAGGTCAGCTTAGGATCTTCCTCTTCTGCCATCTTGATTCCTGGACAGTAGGCTCTAGTTATTATCTTCTTAATTGAATCGAGGCAAAGAACATGGAAAGTGAGAGAAACAAGCTATTATTTATGCAACAATGGCTATGAAGCAGGACCAAAGGCACCATGAAGAAGACATTCCACATTTAGCTTCACCTAGAGGTGATCAAAGACTCTGGAGCCACACTTCTGATTTCTAAGCCCAGTTCCACCCTGCCCCTTAGCAGGGTGATATGTGTGATATGTGGTGATATAGGTGATAAGTGATATGTGTGATTGTGGGCATGTTATTACCCTTGCCGCAGCTCCTTTATCTGGAAAATAGAAATAAAATAGCATCTACCTTATAGGGCTTACTCTCGCTAAAACAGTAACATGTAGAAAATAGAAATATATATACTATTGTTTTGCCTTCAGAATACTTTGTCTTAAAACTGTCTATGTCATTAGTACATAAACCATGAAACTGAATTTGGATAGATTTGTTAATTGTAAGCTTGCTCAATATTTGATATCTGGAGTTGGAAAACAAAATAAGTTGGAAACTGCCTAACCAATATAAACCTCAGTGATATCTTCAGGGAGTTTAAAATTATAACTTTAATAATTGATCCTTTCATGTAATTCTAGCTTAGATCTATGTCTAGGTATCTTTAACTTTTAGGTTCATGAGCTTATTTATCTTCTTGCTAAAGTTCAAAATCTAATTTCTAACACAGGTTACTTACTGTAATAAACTCTACGAGCTTTAAAATGACAAGTTGAAAGATACAATTTTTTAGAGTTATGAATTAATAGCCATATATGTCAAAGACTTTGAAAGTGCCAACTTTTTCATATTTATAGATATATTATTGAAATGATAAAAAATGAACTGCGGAAAGAGGAAAGAACTGAGAACCACATACAATGAATCAAACATACTTAACAAGACATGTACAGACACTTTGGTGTGCATCTCTTTTATTACATTACATTAATCAAATACCGCTAAAGACATCCATCTGAGCAAAGTGTCACAATAATATTCTATAAAAACATTCTTTTGAAAAGAGTCCATCCTGACAGCCATATCAACTATATTGTCTTAAGTGATAGTCAGACCCACATTTCTCAGAAATTAAGACAATTTAAGTGTGTGCCTCTTGAGCTCCCTTCTCTCTCCCCACCCACTTACTTCCGCCCCTCCCCCAAAGTTGGTTTTTTTCCAAAGAAAATAATTTATTTAGAGAAAATGCACAAACTCTGGTAATGACTCATAAAATCCTGGCTTTCGGTGATTTAAGTTTTTTTCTGAAAGCAAGATATCAATTTTTCTCATTTTTGAAGTTTCACAAATTATAATAGAAAATTATGATTATTTAGCAACATAATTAATCTGACCTTAAGAGGACTTTTTCCTAATGTAACATAGAAATGATGGTTGTACATAGTTGTAATGAGGTATCTTTTCATTTTCATATTGATAAACTACCTGAGTATTGCAATTTTTATACGTAACTGCTCATAATGTGTGTTTGGATTTCTCTGCTTAAATTCTATTGTATTCTATTAGAGTCCTACTTTATAGAAAATGAAATCTATCACTTAATATTCTAGTTAATATTGAGATGAATGCATATGATAGCAAATAGGTGAGGAAGATGAGAAATCTCACAGGATCTGTAGCCATCAGGCTATACAAAAATCATAGTATATTACGAAGTCCCTTTTGTTATAGTCAGATATTTCAGGGAAAGTGACAACAACATGTTAAAAAACACAACTTTTTTTTTCTTTAAATAGCTCATGTAACTCATCTTATACATTCAGACAAAATTTTTAGTTCTCTACTCTTACATTTTGGTTTTGCCCTTTCTAAATTAACAATAAAGGTACCAATTTTATTTTTTTTACCCTGAAGGAAAAAATCTTTAAAGACCTTTAGGGCTAGACATCTTCCTTAATTACTATGCAGCTGAACAATCAAAATCTAAAAACTGGAAGCTAGTGACTGGGTGGGTGACTGACTTTAATATCTTTATTTTTAGGGAAACATAAGACAAAACTGATGGCAGGTAGAAAGAGGACAAAAGTGTCTACAAGCTGCTTAGTCACCTGTACATTAAAAGCATTTGGAAAAAGGGCAAATTAAGCCAATTACACCTTTGTTTCCATATAAATTCAATTTTCTCTTTCAGTTTGAAAACACAGTTTTAATATTATACTATCCCCTGCCCCGGAAAAAAAAAAAAGCACCCAACAAATAAGCAAGTAATTTTTCCGTTTGATGTAATATAGCTAGAACCCACTGTTCTAAAATTATAGTAACTGTATAGAAAGAAAATCTGAGGTACAGACATGATGACCGTGTTGGGGCCACCTCCAAAATCTGGTTCTCTTATTATAAGACACCTATACAAGTTCTTTCTCTTCCAGTCCTCGGCACATTCAGTGACCAGCCCCACTTTTTCCTACCACTGTATTACCAACCTATTAAATTCTATGTATGACTAATCTCTATTGACCTTGACCTACTAGATTTCTTACTTGTATGTATAAAAACATGACAGCCTAGTTTAAAAAAATGAAGTCATTCTCATCATTCAGTCCAGTAGGTCAAGTCCCCAAACTAAAGCAAGTTCTCCCTTCAGATTTTCCATTGAACAGCTAAATCTATTTTACTCTGATTAGCTTTCAAACTTTCTTAAAACTCATCATTTAATTGTATTAGTATTCTAGATGTCAGAACGCAATTTTATTTGATACTGTTTAAACTGAAAATAAACTTTACCAGGAAATCATGTTAATTTTCTTTAAGTACTCTGGAAAAACACAGAAGGTTTTGAATTCAAACAAATATAAAATGTATTTATGATTTGGATTTTTACCAGTATAAAGTATGTTTTTGGCTATTAAATCTTATGACCACAATCGATTCATCTGTGCTATATGAGAGATTAATAAGAGTGATAATTTAAGCATTTTTCTCTAATCCTGACCACAGTTCTGCAAGCTAAGTACATTACTCTTAATTTGCCAGCAAGGGTATGGAGGTTGAGTTGGATGTCTGAGGTTGCAGTAGTAGTAGGTAGGCAGAGCCCAAATGGAATAAAATCCAGGCCTTTCCAGCTCCTGAAGTATGTTCTTTGGAACCTACTGGACTGCTGGCATGAGAGAGAGTCAGTCAATTCTCCTTAACAATGACTTATTAGAACCAGTGAGTCAGTGTTCAGAGAAGTTCTCCACTAAAACTAAGTTTGAAAGAGCCCCAGAGAGTTAGCCCAAGGAGGCCTTCACCATTTAGGAAAAGCTCAAACCAGGCAGGCATTGTGTGGGGCAATTTCCGAAGACGTCATCCTTTAACTCTTTGGACACAAGAATCCCAAGAAAATTTTCAAAGCCAAATAACATTTGTTGCATGGTTAAGCGCACCTTTGCTTCCCCCCCCCTTTACTAATCTAAGAAGATTACAAAAAGAAAAGGTACCAAGTAAAAAAAATAATAATAATAATTTAAAACAGAGTTCATCAACTAGCAACACCCTGTGACCTAAAACCAGGCCACTGGTTTTTGTTTTGTTTTTGTTTTTGTTTTCCCCTACACAAAGATTTTATTTTTTCCAATTAGTTTCAAAGCTCCAAAACAGGATATCTTCCCATAAGATTCCAGATTTCTGGCTCCTCTTAAGAATTTAGGAAATCTGGATGCAAGAATATACAATGGAGAAAAGACAGTCATTTTAATAAATAGTGCTGGGAAAACTGAACAACTACATGCAAAAGAATGAAGCTGGCCCACTTTCTAACACCATACACAAAAAATAAATTCAAAATGAATTAAAGACTTAAATGTGAAACCTGAAACCATAAAAATCCTAGAAAAGAACAGAGGCAGTAATTTTTCTGACATTGGCCATAGCTTCGTGTTTCTAGATACGTCTCCTGAGGCAAGGGAAACAAAAGCAAAAACAAACTATTAGGACTACACCAAAACAAAAAGCTTTTGCACAGCGAAGGAAGCAATCAATGAAATGAAAAAGCAATCTACTGATTGGGAGAAGATATTTGCAAAGGATCTCTCCAACAGGAGTTAATATCCAAAATATATAAAGAACTTATATAACTCAGTACCCCAAAACAAACAACCCAATTTAAAAATGGGCAGAGGACATGAATAGACATTTTCCCAAAGAAGACATGCAGATGGCCAACAGACACACGAAAAGATGCTCAACATCAGGCATCATTAGGGAAATGCTAATCAAAACCACCATGAGATGTCACTTTAGCCCTGTCAGAATGGCTGAAATCAAGAAGACAAGAAATACCAAGTGCTGGTGAGGATATAGGAAAAAAGGAATCCCTGTACACTGTCGATCAGAATAGTGGTATAACTACTATGGAAAATAAGGTGAAGTTTCCTCAAAAAATTAAAAATAGAAATGCTATATGGTCCAATAATTCCACCACTGGGTATTTACCTAAAGAAAATACAAACACTAATTCAAAAAGATATATACAGCCCTAAGGTCACTGAAGCATTATTTATAATAGCCAAGATATGGGAGCAACCTAAGTCTCCATCAATAGGTGAATGGGCAAAGAAGATGCGGTATACACACACACGCACACACACACACGCACATGTAGCTATGGTGGAATATTATGCAGTCATTTAAAAAAGATTAAGTTCTGCCAGTTGCAACAACAGGAATGAAACTAGAAGTATTACACTAAGTGAAATAAGTCAGATTGAGAAATATAAATACCATATGATTTCAGTCATATGTGGAATTCAAAAAACAAAACAAATGAAGAGCCACGCAAACAAAAAAAATCAAAATTGCAAATACAGAGAACAAACTGATGATTGCCAGAGGGAAGGGGGTAAGGTGGGTATGCAAAATCGGGGAAGGGCAGTGGGAGACACAGGCTTCCAGTTATGGAATGGATAATTCATGAGAATAAAAGGCACAGAATAGGGAATACAGTCAATAACATTGCAAGAGTGATGTGTGGTGACCGATGGTAGCTACACTTGCAGTGAGTGATGTAGGAAATGTTGGGGTTCAGAGCCCACAGCCAAGAAAGAGTTCTTGAGATATCTTTGGTGCAAAATTCTGGTTTTGTTAAAGCTCAGAGACAGGACCCATGGGCAGAAAGAACAGCCAATTATATTCTTTCAAGTTGAGAGGGCATTAGGGATAGTATAAGTCTCTAAAGAATTTTGGAAAGTTTCCAGGACCTTGAGGGGGCTAGCTATTGTTAGGAAAAGGTCATTTATTACTGTCTAGTAAAACCCTAGTCATGAGACTCTTCAGATATGTATTGGTGGGCCATATGCCTGAAGGATGATTGCCAACATGTATCTTGGGAAGTAAAGATAAAGGAAGTTTCCAAAGGAATTTTTATATGTTAAAGTAGTTTTGTTTTGTTTTGTTTTTTTTACTCAGCAGAAAAGTTTTATTTCTTTTAAGGACAAACAATTAAACCACATCCAAGGCCTTAATTTACAGACGCAAACCAAAGTGGCCATTTAAAGCATTAGCTATTGAGGTACAATACATACATGAGGGGTACAATACATACAATGAGGTACAATACATACATGAGGGGTACAATACATACAATGAGGTTCATACCAAACCTTGCTCGCTCGACAGCTGGGCTCTGCTAGAGTTCGGGTGTGGCAGGGCGGTGGGGTAGGGGGAGAGCTTATCTGCAGAACCAAAGGAGAACAGCTGTGTTCCACAAGTACGGAAGCATTTTGGACTGCGTTGGTGGGGGGTTGGTTTCACACAGAAGGGGAAGAGGGGGGAAAAGGCTACGTGCCCCGCCCAGGGCATTAGGCCGCCTTGCAGAGTGCCACCACAGAAAAGCGGACCTCCCCTTGCTCACGCTCCGTGAATTCTCTGCAGACCTTGGCAGCATCCTGCAGCAAGGAGTCCTCTGAACTGGTGCCATGGTTTACCGGGAAAGGCATTCGTCCATCAAGTTCATAGAGATGGCCATCCACGGATGGCCATCCCAGGATCCTGGGGGGTCAGGCCATGATTGCCTCCTGCCCTTACCAAAGTATTAACATTGAGGCAGCTGAGTTCCTAGAGGGATGTCACTCAGCCTATTTCAAGGAATTGTCAATGAGCTGTAAGTAGTAAGTATATATATTTTTTTCTTTCTTTTGCCTTTGTTTCCCACATCAGTGAGCACAGCATAACTTATAGAAAAGCTGAATTACTATGTGCTCACCTGAAATTAATATAATATTATACATCAACTATACTCAAATAAATTTTCTTTAGAGAAGTATTAGAAATTCTGTCTTCTCTATATCCATATTCTAGCAATTGGCTGGAGCAGAATGGAATTCATTCAAGTTTAGAGAAACCACAAGCTCTCCGGCTCACTATTACCTCCTCCCTCCCATCCCACTCTCTCAGTATGTTCCATTATGTTACTCATTGGTACCCCATACGGACTTCTGTGTGTGAGTGCTGGTCTGAGGCCTCTATGAGATCCTTAGAGAAGTGAACCCGTCTCAGTTTCTCATAGTCTCTTTACCCAGCCTCTCTCGTGTCAACACCATGGGCTTTCCATGATGTGGGGGAAATCTCATAAAAGAGAAAGAAGTAGGCTATAACCAGGAAGCAAAATCTGGCTTTGAGGAATTTATGCTTCTTTACAAACAAGCGGAGCTGCCATTACTCTCTGAATCCCCATTTTCTAGTGCAGAAGCTGAAACTGAGAGGTTGGTTTGATTCCAGAACAGCAAAGAATTTCTCAACAGGCACCATCTCTCCCAGTAGGAGCAGCAGGCAGGTAAAGTAACCTGCCACTTCTCAATGCCTCTGTGGACCCCTCAGGGAGGATGTGGGGCTAAAAGAAGCAACAAATGGGGAGATGCTCTATTCGGAAAGAGATTCCCTGGTTGTGTGCCTTCCCTTTTCTCCACCTGCATCCATATAGCGCCCCACCCCACCCCATGACTGTCCCACTCATCCGGACTTTAAAAGAGAGCAAGCACTCAGAAACAATTGGCAGGTGATTTCAGTTTATTACCTGCCTGCCACGCTAATTACTAGCCATTACCTTCCAGCAGCACACAGTTTGGTACGGTTGTGAGACACAGGAAGGGTTTACTTAACTGGAAGGATCATTTTTCTCAGACTGAAGAATGCCAGCATTGGCAGCCTCATGCCTATCAGTGTTACGTAACGATCAGCTGGCACTCACTCTGCGAGGATTATCCTTGAAGAGGTGCACACAGGCATCTCACTCAGAAAAGACAAGAGGAATAGCTGTAGTCATCATTTGCTTCAAATTTCACATCGTTCTGTACTAAGGGGAAAAACACACACACACACACACACACACACACAAATCCCATCTTGCAGTGTTCCTAACCAAAATGACTCTGAAAACATACAAAATACAGAGTGAATACAACTCTCTCACTTTAGAAGTACATCTTAGAATGCTTTCGGTTCTAGGTTGCCATCTATGATAACTCTTCAATAAGATGATTCCGCCACAATCCTAATTTCCACTTGCAGAATGGGTATTGCTAATATCTGTAAATTAGGGATGTCCCTATTAAATGAAGATCCATCAAAAATGGTCATTTCTAACCCATACCACATATAAACTGTGACACGAGGCATAAAAAAAATTGTAATACTTTTCAGTTACTTTTTAAATAATAAAAATCCCAGTTCTACTGCCTTCGTTTTAAGTTTGATTTTATGTTCTTGTGCACCAGTCTCAGCTGGATGAACAAGGGAATGTATAGCTTTTCAATTCACCTAGTTAAAACCCCATTATTTTACTCTTCTGTAGCTTGGCAATGAACAAAGACAGACCAGGTATGTCACTCATTGTATTTTGCCAGACCTTTGAGGATAATTTACAGGATTTTCCAAAATGACACTTCCTTTTTATGCAGCAGCTTGACCATAAAGACAGAACACTCTTCTGACTGCAAATACAGCAATTATACCAAGTTATGCTTTGACACTGTTACCACAGGCAAGTGGCCAAAGAGCATCCACAGTCAAAATATCTAAGCAAGTTAACAAGCTCCCTTTACTCTCTACAGAGCGGAAGAAGAAAGGGAATCCAGCCCCTGAGAAATGTTAAAATGAAGGAGAAAAAAAGACTGTTGGTGTTTGTTAAAGAAAATGGTGTCAGTGTCTTGGGCTGATCAAGGTGTAGAATCTGAGGCCCTGACAGATGCCCAGGCCTACGTTTGACAGGAAGCCTTTTTCCAGGTCAGATCTTCTTTGATGATCTCAACTAATGAATGACTCCAGTCTGCAAGGCCTTGCATTGGGGCTCCACCTTGCTTTCATGGTTTGGCCACACGGGTCTGCTCTCTCTCTCACCTCCCTCTCCCCCATCCCTCACAAGAGTGCATTCTGCCTCCTCTTTTCTCAATTCCATTTTATAAAATATCACCACATTTACCACACAAAAGACATCGAAACTAATTAAGTAAACTCCAAAGAACTATTACAAATCATTTCGCTTCAGCCAGAGATATCAGATTTAATTAGGTGATCGGTGTTGATGGAGTATAAAAACAAAAGCTATCTCCTGTTTGAAAAGGTTCAGGCCCTATAGAGACCCAGTCTTCCCACTATGACACAAATAATAATTGAGCACTTCTTAAAGAAAAAAAAGGCAGGCATGAAAAGAGTTTTCTGTTAGAGACAAAAGCTTTCAACTAAGGTTTGTTTTCTCTTTTTGCCAGGTGATTTAAAAACAAAACAAAACCAAAAAAAACCCACACCATCTACAAAGAAATAGCTATAACCTACATTGCTATCACCATGACACAGAATAGAAAGTGGTTCTAACAAGCATAATTTTTGCAAGTGATTAATCAAAACCTATTTAGCCAGTCATCTTCAATGATTATCAACAGACTTGGTTAAGAGCACAATGAAAATAGTTCATTTTCCCCAGGTTACCCATCAAACTACATCTTTTTTTCAGCATATTAAACAAGACTCATATTCAAAGTTAATACAGCAGTTAAAAGATGTGAAATTTAGTGTAATAGATAGATAGGTTGTTCGTAAGGAAAGTGGGAGAAAAACTGGAGTTTCTACTTGGCTCCACTTCAAACCAGCATCGTGAACTACCATGAGCCCTGTTTCTACCATTCACGAGGAACATGTTATTTTGATATATTGGCAATAAATAATATAGGATGGGGTAATTATTTCCAAATCAATCTTTATCATGAATTATTTGACAGTCTCCAATATACAGACGTATTAGATTTTAAAAGATGATATTCTTTCCAAAGAAAGTTTACCTTTATCACAGTATTTATTAGATTAAAAGTTAAAAATGTGATGCCACTTTTTAAATTTTCATAACACAGACTTATGACAGCCAGACTTCTTATAACAATGAAAATCTGTGTCATGATGTTCTTAACTGTTTCTCCAACACACATGTACACATTAACAGACACATTTAGAGATTATCTGCACATTGGTTTCTCCACGGTCAATAGGAGATCTCTTTTGATTCTAACTGGTATTATGGTTTGAAGCTGGTCTGAATAATGGCTTTTTTATATGCTGTTGTTAAACAATTCTCTGGAATTTCTATCCAACAAACGCACATAACTTTATACGGTGGAATGGCCTTCAAGCAAGCCTGAAACCGTCATGCAAGTTACCAAAAAGGCCAATGCAATATTTCCCGAGTTTAAGTACACCTCAAAATTCCTTCTTTTAGCTCCTAAAATGTTGAAAGGAAAATAATTTTCTACGCTGGCATTTAAATGGTATCGTTCCATGTGAAAAGAGTTACTAAGACATTTGTTGGAAGTCAACAAAAATAATTCGGACATATTTTGAACTTATTTTATCTGACTCCTCGACATTTAATTTGGTGTGAAAAACGGCAACGGTCGAAAACAGATGTGAAGGGGCTAAGTATACAGCAGAGGTCAAAACAAACATAAAATACCGCTTCCATTTCTAAAAGAGGGGAAAAAATGATTCCTCCAGCAACAGGTTCTATGTTAAACCTGTTTTTTTATTGTTCTGCTTGGGATATCTGTAGACTGCGCAGTCCACCCTGTCTGCCGCGGAGCAATACCTCTCAGCACTGGTAATTTAAGACTTTCTTCTCTGTAATACACTGAACCATCATAACCTGTCTCTTCCCATTTAGTTTAACCTACAACCACCACATACTGATTTGGCTGTGTGTGGCTTTTTCTATTGCCATTTATTACTCTGCTCGACTCCTGAAATTCTGTTTGCAATTTAAGGCCACAAATTAGAAGCGTAAGTCATCTGTTTCCTATAATCCCCCTGTCAGGACTGGAATCACATTTGGAGCTCAGCACTGAGTCTGGGCCCGGGCCCTCACAGACTTTCTGATTGGCTGGCCTCTCTAAAAGCTGCTGTGGAATAAATAAAATGCTCTGGAAAATTGAGCTTTTTGCCCTCCCCTCCCCAAGAAAAAAGGATGAAAGCAAAGGAACCGAGTTTCTAGTATTTTTCTTCTCCCTTACGTAATTCTCAAATCAATTGCTACAATGGTAGGTTGTTGATTTGCTGGGGATCCCCCCCCCCAACAAATAGCAGAGCTGAATATTATTTTTTAAGGACAAAATGGGAAGTATTGAAGATTCCATGGGAAAGAAAAGTATAATCCTGCCTCAGTCAGCTATGTATTTTTGCTACATGTGGGATATCTTTTATATAAGTCCTGCCATTTCTCTTACAAAACACATTTCTTTTTTAGATTGCAGATGTACTAATTAGCTGGGTGTTTTTTTAATAGTGTCATAGATCTTTTGCTAAGCTAAAAAATCTATGAAATCCTCATCCCCTCATTCTACCAGGCTTTCACTTTTAAAATATTTTGGCAAATTTTACTTACTATCCCTGGATTTTATTATTTATTTCAAGAAATCAAATATGAAATTAGTTTGCCTTTGTAAAACGCATTCATCCTTTAAACAACATAAGAATTTCAAAAATTTGGGACTAGGAGTGTTTCTTCTTTCCTTTTTCTTCCTCAGTTCATTTTAATAGATTTCCTACTATCCCAGCTGTGGCTTTAGACTCTCAACATTTCCTATTTTAAAATCTTCCCATTTTCTTTCTGTTATACTTTCAGTGAACAACATACCAGATTACATATTAAAAACAGCAATATTCAAAATATAAATGGAAAGAAATACCGAATAGCCACAGCTAAGACCATACTCTGAGTTCTCAGTGCAATTGTGAACAGCCACTGGGCTTTAAAAAATCATTAGTGAACAGGAATAAAATCCAACAGACTCATGTTTATTAATATACTTACACTAGCTATACCTGGGCCAAAAGGTTGGAAATAGATGGATCAATATTAGCTGAATGTCCCAAAAGCAGAGTTTGTATTTCAACAGAGAACAGAGTTTAATGTGGGAAATTATATATGCAATGCAAGCTACATTTTAGCCAAAAATAAAAATTAAGTTAAAAAATAATAACAAATGACTTTAAGAAAAATAAGAGAACTTAAAGGGAAACAAAAGAATCATAATACTAAATCATTTTAAAGGTATGTGATTATTTACAGAACCACTTCTGGAAATGTTTTGTGCTTCTGCAACTTAAATTTTTTTTTTTTTAACATCAATTTTTGCAGGCTGGTAGTCTATAGTGTGGCCTATGATGTCTGGTAATTTAAAAGAAACAAAGGAGGAAAACTCGCCAAGACGTTGAGGTTTCAAAAAAAAAAAAAAAAAACAAATAGCTACTGTACATGCGCACTCTATTTTCTAGTTTTTTTTTTCCAACTATACTTTCTGTGTTGCAGATTTATTTAATAAACAAATGCATCTTCTGGGCCCATAATACACAAATGCATGCTACTGTTAATTCATTTACAGAATGCGCCATGATGGCCCCTGAGCAAAAGAGCAATCTTGTTATAATGAATGTGTACTATTCTTAATAAGCACACTGTAGCAACGACCCGCACTGCACACAAAAGCACACCCAAACCATTTGGTTTGTTCCCAGAGCTCGGACACCAGCACCACTATTAAATAGCTGTGCGCTGGGAGAGCAATCCAGTATTGGCATGCAAATGAGCGCACGAAGAGGCCAGATGCTGCTCTTTAGAAAGGAAAAGTGCCTCCGCTCAAATTTAGGGGGAGAGAGAACCTGTGAATGTTGCAAGGGCAGGGCAGTTTCGAGATTGTGCTCCATTATATTTCTGACAGGGGTGGGACTGCCGGTGGGATGAGCCTAGGACGGATGAATAGAACAGAACTTTTTGCAAACACAGGAGCATTCAAGCACTCCGTATTTCCATGGGTTCCCCTAGAGTTTGCCCATGACATTTTTGGTTTTGTTTTTTGTTGCTGTTGTTGTTTTCTTTCTTTCGGCTTTTTCATGCCTTCCTTTCAGGTCCAGAATGATAACTCCAGCACTGAAAACCTGAGAGACCTCATCTCTCCTTTTCAAGTTCAAAGTACGACCATGCATAGGAGTTCAGTAATTCTCAAAAGCTTTATCATTCCAAATAAAATATTAGGTTACTGAAAAGAACGTGAAATCTTTTTTCTCCAAATGAGCTCATCATGCATGATATTCATCTGTGCTTGGTGAGCTTTCATAATTTGTAGTGGGCAGATGACCCATTCCTGGCTGCCTTTATCTTATCATAACATTTGACTGCCTGGAGGATAGAGGAGTAGGAGAAAAGCCAGTACTCGAGACACTGAAACTGGCCTTGCAAAAACTTTGGTAGACTCTGTTCCAACCAGAATCAAGACCTTGCTTTTCCTGTTGGCTCATTTTTCATGTTCTCTTCTTCTCGATGTTTAGGGAGTCATTGATTTATTTGATTTCTTGAAGATAGTAGGAAATGATAAGGATTATAGTCATGAGTATGTGTTCTGAGGAAAGGACTAATGAAAAAGAAGCATGAACACCCATACTTAGTAAAACTCACAAGGGTAAGTAACAGGATTCCTGTGACACTGATAATTAAAATATATAGGTGTAATATGTCTCCTTTATAATAATGGCATTTGGGGGAGGGGGCACCTGGGTGGCTCAGTGGGTTAAACCACTGCCTTCGGCTCAGGTCATGATCCTGGAGTCCTGGGATCAAGCCCTGCATCGGGCTCCCTGCTTGGCAGGGAGTGTGCTTCTCCCTCTGACCTTCTCTCCTTTCATGCTCTCTCTCTCTCAAGTAAATAAACAAAATCTTTAAAGATAATAATAATAATGGCATTTGGGGATGAGACCTTCCTCTACCCTCATTATTAATCATGTAATAATAGAATTTACCATATAATTCCAATAAACATTTATTGGTATTTATTATTATTTATTTATTATTATTGTGCTGGATACTGCACAAAGCTCTACGAAGAGCTAGCTGTAAGTCACAGGAAACAAAATGGTGCCTTGTAGTGGCCAAATCTACACATTAAACCTCCTGATCATAGTTTATTAATTATAACCCCACAATAAATAAATCTTCTATGCAGAAGTGCTGACTTTAGTGAAAATAGAAATGACTATAAATACATCCAGTGAGAGTATATCCATTTAATTCTTAGTCGATCATAGCAGTCTCTAAATTTCTGAGCAGCCCTTTCCTATCAGTCAAGTGGTCCATAAAATTCATCCAAACATTAATAAATATGTATTGAGCACAGTATAGTTTCCTAGGGCTGCCTGGATAACAAAGTATCAGAAATCAAGTGGCTTAAAATAACAGAAATGTCTTCTCTCACGGTTCTGGAGGCTAGAAATCCGAGATCAATGTGTTGGCAGGACCACACTCCCTCTGAAAGCTGGAAGAGAGGATGCTTCTTTGTCTCTTCCAGCTCCTCAGAGCCCCTGGTGCTCCTTGGCAAGCGGCAACATGACTTCAGTCTCGGCTTCTATCTTCACATGGCCATATTCCCTTGATGTCTCTGTCTGTATCGCTTCTCTTTCTACAGACACCGGTCATATTGGATGAGGCCCACCCTAGGTCAGTATGATTTCATTTTATCCGGATTACATCTACAAAGACCCTATTTCCAAATAAAGTAACCCTCCCAGGTACAAGGCATTAGGACTTCAACTTCTTGGGGCAGGGGGGGGAATTTAACCATTACAAGCATTTACGAAGTACCAGGCAATTGCACTGGGGAATTTTTATCACTTTATCCTGAAAGAATCCTGTGAAATCTGTTGTGCAATTCATTAGCAAAATGTTGTTGAAGATACTCTTACTTCATCATAGAGAGTCATCTCTTTGCAAACTCAGGAAAAAGTGTTCTCAGGCTCAGTATGAAGAATCAAGGTTCTTCCAGTTGTCTCTGAATCATTTTAGATGCTATTAGTCTCATAACTGATCTTATTTCTTTCTTTAAGTTGGCTGCTAACAAGTTAAGAATCCAATTTGGACCCACCACAAATAAGTACGTAATAACCTCATAATTGTATTTTATATTTTTCTATCTTATTTTATTTTATCTTATCTCTATCTTATTTTTCTACTTACTTCTTTTTGTCACCTACAGGTTTTTATCTTTTTTAAAAAAGATTTTATTTATTTATTTGACAGTGATCACAAGTAGGCAGAGAGAGAGGAAGGAAAGCAATCTCCCCAGTAAGCAGGGAGCCCAATCCAGGGCTCAATCCCAGGACTCTGAGATCATGGCCCAAGCCAAAGGCAGTGGCTTTAACCCACTGAGCCACCCAGGGACCCCACTTACAGGTTTTTATCTTGTCCATGCATTTTGGAAATGATATTAAATTATTCATTTTGGAGCAAATTTATTATAAATAACTTACTACAAAGAAAATATTTAATAGGATAGACCCAAATGAATTTCATTTTACCTAAAACAAAAACAATTTAAAAGCCAAAATACACTGTGAAAATGAATGCATTCCAAATACTAACTTATCTGTTCTCAATGAGTAAGAATAACCAAGTATTAATGATAACATCATAGGACATTTATAAGCTAGGTTGAATCCTCACGTAATACTAACACTAGGGGGAAAACTTTGAAGAAAAGTTTCTGAAAACTTCTGTATGCCCTATAATGAATGAAAAAGAAAACAAAGGGACTAACATGATCACTTGCTTCAGGTATCTGAAAGCTATCAATAGCAGATAGAAGAAGCATTGTATTTTCAGAGTCAGATTAGTATCAGTAAGTATAGATATTATAAAACAGAGTGAAAAGAACTAATAATTCAAGATGATCAACATTAGAAATGATTGTGCCATTCTCAACTCTCCATTATTAGAAATGTTTGAGCTAAAGCACATCATCAGTCAGGGATCTGAAATAATGAATCTCAGTATTAGTAATTATTTGGCTCTAGGAGCCAAATTTCCTTCCATCCAATTCCAAAAGCCTATGATCAATGATTAATAAAAACATACTACCATTGTTTTATTACAATTGGACCCATTTAAACAATTCCAAAATTTATAATAATTTCACAATTAGAAAAGAGCTAGACATAGTAATAGGTCTATCTAGGCACCGGTTGTGTACCAAAACTTCCTTTCTACAATTGTACTGCAGAACACAACCACAAAATAAAGAATTTGGATAAGCAGGCTGTATATCATCTCACCAATTTCAAAAAGAAGCAACTAAATTTTAGCAAGAAAAAAATCGTCCAATGACATGAATGAAATCTATATAGCATAACCAGAATTATAAATTGCCAGCTCTGTGATTATAATGGAGATACAGCCATACCACCTTCCAAAGAATCAGAAAATCATGACAACCGTTACCCAACCATTCAACTCAAACCATATGTGACTTCTTCTTAAGCAATATCCAAAAATCTAGTTTCCAAATCCAGTCAGTGAAAGGCATGGGGTAACCCTGTGGCTCTTTAGGTGATGACTATGAATGTGCTCCAGAGTCTCCCAACTTTCAGGCCATATCTGTGCACCTTGGCCATTGTTATAACTCAAGGTTTTTCCTACTCGCCTATCACTGAGCCAAATTTCCATATGGCAGGATGCGAGGACTCACCTGGTCATCTCCCTATAAACAGGTCTACTGTGCTGTGCTGCCCTTTGATTCCTGGGTTTTCTTTCGAATGCATGTGCACTCAGTTTAGTAGATGAGATCATTATTCCTTTTTCCCTTTTCCTGATGGATGACAAACTATTGCAACAAAAACTGAGCAGTCCCTCCATGTTATTTCTGGCTTTACCAGTGACCTGCTCTGTAACTTTTCCCAAGTCACTCCCTCCTTCTACGGACAGGGTCCTTCAGTGGTAAACTGGAGGTTGTTAGTTTCAGCAGATCATATTCAGGTCAAACTAAAATCTGCACAGGAAAGTTCCTATAGACAAGGAAAAGTATTATCAGTACTGTTGTTGTTTGACCAATACAGCTGCAGAACTTAAAGATTTAAGGTCTCCCCATGGATTTCACTGTGGCCTCCAGAATCTGAGATTTAATTTTAAAAGAATTAAATTTCCAGTCTGCTTTCCAGGGGTAACTGTGAGAACGTATGCTGACAGACTGTTGTCTTCAGAGGCAAAATCCAGACACACTAAGACAATGCCACAGCTTGAACAGGGGTGACCCTTTCCCATTCATCTTAATGGAGTGTTAAACTTGAAGCCTAATTAGGTCCACTTAAATGCCAACATTATTATACTTTTCTCTGCTTATCTTCATACCAGAAACAATCAACTAATGCACTCATTTAATCTGAGTGCGTGCAACGATCACATCCAGACACCCTGTCATTTTGATAGTCTCCTCTGCAGTCATAAAAGTACAAGTTTTAAACTTCCACTTGGTTGTTTTTAATTATCCACATAATTAGATTACTTTCTATTACCTTGAAATTTTAGAGGTGAGACTGTATACACATATATATAACATTCGTAAGGCAGTGGAGCCTGATGGCTATTCCCATAATGAGAAGCTGGTATCAAACTTGCTCCCAGGATAACAAACTAAGATGTGTTAAATGAAAGATTCCATTCCTGCCCTTCAGAGAAGGCTCACAGTTTATCCTTCGTATATGCGCCTAAGCTTTCAACATTCCCCTTCTGATTCATCATTGCTGTGTGGACTCTATTTTAATGTTGAATCCTGTGACCAACCTTGGAAGAAATAGAATTAAAAAATACATAAATCCATGCTTGCCTATTTTGTAACTAGGAGGATCCAGATCTAGGCCCTTAATTCAAAGTCCCTAACTACCTTATAAAATATCTCGTAAAAGTATATTTATTTACTCATGGCTATAAGGAGATTAGTCTGTTTTTCTTTAATGGTCTCTGGGCCAAGATGGCATATAAGAAAAATTTTTGGAAGTTTGTCACACAGGCTTAGGGATAAAGACATCAGTGCATGTCTTCAAAATAGGACAAATTCTCACCCCTCTGCCTACACACCTCCCACTTAGGCCAGACCCCATGTGCCTCAGCATCTGAATGTCAAAGAATATGAGGCTTAGAGGGACGTTTCCCAAAGGTGTCTGTAACAGACATTGCTAGTGCTCTCTTTGGTTTTCCAACCATTCCTAGATACACAGAAAACTAAGTTCCTTAGCCCCTTTTGCAGTTGAGTGGGACTATGACTAATGCTGGCCAGTGGACTGGGACAAGGAGGCCACTTCGGGGAGGAAGTACTTAAGAGCCAATGCATAATCCCTAATGTTCTCTTTCACTGCTTAGACAAACCCTAAAGCCTCATGTCGAGAGAAAAGTGTCATGAGGTAGAAACAGCCCAGAATGTTTGGTTTCCAACTGGAGGACCCCTAGAGAGATGCCTGGGCCAGCAGAAGATCTGCATCACTGAAAATAACACTAAGATTTTGGTTAACCATTGAGATTGTAGTGTTGCTTGTTGCTACAATATTACCTAGCCTATCTGGTCTAAAACAATGTGTCAGAATTAATTTCCAAGCCAAATCTCCCTAGGTGGACTCCCACATGTAACTGTCATCTCTGCCTCCTTCTAGCGTACAAACAAAGGTTCAAGAATCATTCTGGACAGTCCAGCAAACTCCAGTTTCCTTCTTCACTTTTGATTCCCTCATCTTTTGTACTTTGATCTTGAAAGATGTGAATCAAGTCACATCACTGGCTGCTTTTTTCCATCAAGAAAGAAAGATGAGAGAAGATTGTCACTCTCAATGCTCAGAGCATTTTCTAGAAATAGAGAATTGGCATCCAAAACCAGGCCAGAGTCAGAGAGGGCTGGGTAAAAAGCTCTTAGGTAAAACCTTAAAATTCAAGTTTACATTATCCAAATAGACACCGGTACAAATGCCATTGGCTAACTACAGAAATGGGGCACAATCCAGAGAGCCATTGCAGAGGACTGGAAGGACAAAAGATGTACATAATCTTTAAAAGGGGTCTTAATTGGGGCACCTTGGTGGCTCAGTGGGTTAAGCCTCTGCCTTCAGCTCAGGTCGTGATCCCAGGGTCCTGGGATCGAGCCTCACATCGGGCTCTCTGCTCAGCAGGGAGCCTGCTTCCTCCTCTCTCTCTGCCTGCCTCTCTGACAACTTGTGATCTCTGTCTGTCAAATAAATAAGTAAAATCTTTTTTAAAAAGGGGGGGCTTAGTTAATAAAAATACCAACTTACCAACTTATATCTGAATTGAGCTAAGTGTAGGCTTCTCAACTTTGTAGGGCTCAGCTCCTTCCTGACCCTCTCTTCTATCTACACAC
This sequence comes from Mustela erminea, assembly GCF_009829155.1. NCBI lineage: Eukaryota > Metazoa > Chordata > Mammalia > Carnivora > Mustelidae > Mustela > Mustela erminea. The sequence continues at coordinate 85,694,066 of NC_045621.1, forward strand.
TCTGATTAGTGAACTCATCCATTCATTCGCTGGATCATGAGCTAACGAATCCAACATCTTGATCCCTAGCCATGATCATCCCCCAGAAATCCAAATTTGCATAACCAATCATTACTTGAGATCCTCATTTGTATGCCAAATAAAACTTTCAAAATTCACACACATGAAAGAGAAAGTATGAGTCCCTCTTCCCAATCCCAACTGACTTCTGCCCCAGGAATCTCCATCTCTGTAAGTAGCACTCATCTCCCTAGAGACTGAAACAATATTCAAGCACAGGGCTTCCCAAACTCTAATGAATATGTGAATCACCTGGTGGTCTTCTAATTCAGTAGGTCTGAGTTAGAGCAGATAATTCTGCATTTATAACAAGTTTCAAATGATATGATGCTGCTGGTCCTCAAATCACATTATTGAATAGCAAGGACCTTGGAGATAATTCTTGGTGCCTCTGTTTCCCTAATGCACATTCTCTACACATATTCAAACGATTGGTAAGGCCTAATCAACCACATTTTTCCAGAATCTATTTTCCAACTCACAACACCTAGTCAGTACCACCATCACCTTTCCCCTGTACTACTGACATAGATGCCCATCTAGTCATCTGTTTCTACTTTGTCCCCCACTCTGTGGGGTGTTTTGTCCACTGCAGCAGCAAGATACCAATCACAACAGATGACTACTAGCCAAAAGTTTTGTCTTTCACACCTACACTTAAATCCCATTAATGACTTTAGAGTGGCCCCTGCCTGTCCTTCAGCCTCATCTGGCATCATTCATGCTCCATCCCAGGATGATCAAGCCACACCAATCTTTCATTCCTTAAATTTGCCCCTCAGTCCCACCTTGAGGCATTTACACCAGCTGCTCCCTCTGCCCTTGATCTTTCACATGGCTGGCTCCTTCTTGTCATTCAAATCACAGCTTAAATGTCATCCAGAATGACCTTCCTGAGCACCCAATACGAAATAGCCACTCTGTAACCTGTCTTTTGGTATCAAATCACTGTTTTATTTCTCTGCACTTTACTTATGCTACGGGATATTTTTCTGGATTATTTATTTGCTCATGTTCTGTCTCTCTCCCTCCCTCCCTACCTCACTCTCAATCATCACTTGCTCTCCCCTTCTGTCTTCTTCTCTCCATCTCTTCCCACCCACACTGAGAGGGAAGCACCACGAGAGTAGAAACTATGCCCGATCTCGTCATGAGCCCTGCATCTAGGTCAATTCCTAGAATGTAGTAGGTACTCAACCACAACTTGATGTATGATGACATGAGTAAATGATTAAAGGAAAAGTTCTAGAGGCTACTGCAGAGTGAGAGGGGACATGCAAGTGCCTGGCATACAGACCTTCCACCTTGTCCTACAGGATCCTTCTTAATTTCTTATCTGAGTCCATCCAATTCCACATGGTATATTTACAAGTGAAGACCATCATCTGGGGGGTCGGTTGTCATCACTTTTGTCATCAGAGAACCTTGTGTTTCATCGTTTCTGCCACAAGTAGTAGAATTCAGCTTATTTCAAAATAAGCCAGCCAGGCTCTTAAAGAGAGCAGTCCCTCTGAGCATGGACTTCATTTCCATGACTCTCCACTGGTCACTTTCACCCAAGAACTTTAACTTCCCACCCATCTATTATTTGAAGGGTTGGGGATTGAGGGTTGGGCTGGAGCTTACTCATAGAGATTTGAATATGCAGTTTGATAGGATTATTATAAAATACACACATGGAAACAAGGAGATTCTAATGGATTACAAAGTGTAGTCCCCCAACTGGTGCTATCTACGTCACCTGGGAGCTTGTTAAAAATGCAAATTCCCAGGCCCTGCCCCTGGCCTTCTGAACAGAAACGCTGGGGATAGGCCCAAGTCATCTCTGCTTTCAAGGTTCTCCAGATGATTCTGATGCCTGCTACAATTTGAGAGCTACCGACTCAAACCATTCGCACATACCACCATGACTTTCCATTGCTCAGGAAACACTCAAGAATACTTAGTCTATTCTTTGTTTCTTGAAGCTTATGGTGCCAGACTCGTGCTATTTTGTGCCCCTCTAAGCCATGCCTCATAGAATTGATAAAATCAAGCACTCTCTGCTCACAGCTACGTGAAAGGATGCCAAATATGCTGAGATCAAATATATATATATATATAAATATATATATATAAAAGAATAAGGTGAAGTCTAAAGTTCAGTGCAGCAGATACCCTTTATATCTTGTCATCACAGACAAAGAGAAGGCAGAATAACTGAAGCAGCCCCTGCCCCCTCAGTTTGGTGGGAAGGAGCTAAAATGAACCTGGCACTCTGATTTCAATTGTATTAAAATTTTAGAAATTCATAAAAAATACTTAGTCTAGGCATTAAACAATATCCCAAAGAGTGACTCAGACCTGCACAAATTGAGTCTTAGCAAGCAGATATTCTGGAATGTTTGACTAACTGTAGTTTATCCAAGAAACCGGACTCAACCAAACTCCTTCACTCAACTTCTTTTTACCTTCTTTATCATTCTCTGTTGTTCCCTCCAATGTAGCTAACAGCACTCCAGTGAGACAGCTGGTTCTTGGCATCTGAGGAAAGAAATGACACCTGATTCTTTAACTCTGCTGGGCAACTGTCTTATAAATACACACAAACACACACACACACAGCACCTATTCAGTTGCTAAAAGAAATTCCAAGTGTGCAGTCATAGCTGAACTATATGTCAGTCACCCAGTTGCTCAATGAACCAAATCTCAGCAACCTCGACATGTATTCAATTCAGGCACATGTGATATTCTTAGCTTCACAACCACAACATCTACCTGCTTTCAGTTTTGATCCTAGAAATATTTCTGTGTCAGCCATCACCAGTTTCAAGATGAGAACTTATATAAGTTAGTGGTGAGGGAATTTGCTTAGAAAAAGAGTGGGGGAGGGCTAGTACTTGGGTGCACTGATTCCCAGTGTTGGTGGCTAAAATCCATGGAATCACTGTGGATCCATATTTTATTAAAACAAAAGCAGATATTATAGATCATTTTGTAGGTCATGGTTTGCATGAATTGCTCTAGTCACATGTGGAGACAAAGACCTTTTCTCTACTACCCACCTCCTGTATATTTGTTGATTCCTATTAAATTTCCCAGTTGTCAAAAAGAAAAAACAGTAGTATTATGACTAGAGTCATAAATTAAGGGTGATATTATCACAGAAGACTGAGATGAAGAATATAGAAGACACTCCAAGAAATATAAAAAAAAAAAAAAAACACTTAGTCATCACTTGGTTATATATGGGGATTGTGCATATAAGAAAAACATTAGTGAGGGGCACCTGGGTGGCTCAGTCAATTAAGCATGAGACTCTTGATTTCAGCTCAGGCCATGATCCCCGGGTCATGGCATCCACCCTGTGTGGGGTTCCATATTCAACAGGGAATCTGCTTGAGACTCTCTCTCCCCCTTTCCTTCTCTCCTCCCCTGACTGCTTTCTCTCTGTCCACCCCTCTCCCCACTCCCCACCCTGCTTGCTAAGGTGAGTAAATAAATCTTAAAAAAAAGAAAAAAGAAAAATTTAGAGAGAAATTAAAACAATGTTGGAAAGGTATTACTTAGATTACCCTAACATATTCTAAAATGTCATTCATTCTTATGTGAATTTTGTCTTCTGACCAATCAGATAAGACTCCTTATATTACAAAAAAAAAAAAAGAAAGAAACTCACAGAAATATTGATCTTATTCATCAATATCAATATTATGAAAAAATTCTACTTTGATTTAAATATTGTCATAATTGTAATACTATTTCACAATTACATCAGACATGATTACTGAGGCCTTCATATGCTTATAGTACATTGTTAATTTTAATAATTATTATGAACTTATGAGGAGAACAGAACAAAGATTATTCTCCCTGTTCAAAATATCAACATGTGAGTCAGAGATGTTAAATTTAATCAAGACCACATAACTAAGCCACATAGAGCTGAAGTGAATACCAGATCTAACACTTTTTCTTTTATGTAACACAAACTTGACTGCTATCCCCAGATATCCTACAGGGTGGTAGAAGAAATCTTTCTTCAGTAATTTAATGTTGCTTTACTCTATCCTTATTATGGGCTTTTTTTTTTTTTTAAGTCATAATGACAAATGTTGTTTTAAACAGTATATTCACTGACTGATATGAGAACTCACCTTCTGAAGACCCAGGCCCATTCCACACTTAGCAATGTTTCTTATCATGCTAATGTAAAATGTTGTGGGTAGCAACAGCAGGGAGGAAAGAGAAACATTCATCACATGAAGAAATGGCACATATTGATTTTTCTTGCCATTTTATGAGACAGGTAATACAATTTCATTGCCTATTCAATATGAAAATTGGACTTAATGGAGTTATGGTTTATGATTTGGCCATTGTGTCATACTTCTCTTCCAACAATCTCCTCTCCATCTCAGACTCTAACCCACAACACCAGGCAACCAGATAGCTAGGTCTACCCATTTAGGACCAAATGCCATTGGTTCTGCTGAACCTGAAACACAGCATATCAAAGAAATGATAAATAGACACCAGTCTCTACAAGGTATTCACCTCAAGTAACCATGCCTGGAGAGCACTGGAGTGCATGCCTACAAGGGTTGTCCCTTCGTAGCACAAAAGAAAGGGCCACACTGCCCCAGAAAAAATGGCTAGCAATGTGAAGGTCATGGTAATTTAGGAATTTATTAGTTGTGGCAGGGTTTGTTCCAGAAAAGGCATAGTCTTAAAAGGCAGAAGGTGTTAGGTTTGTGCTTCACTTTTTGGCTTTTTTCCGTGAAACCAGTTGCTAGTGTTGGGAGACAGTTTTCTGTAGGTCTCTCATTTTCTGTATATCTTGCAAACAGAAACACTGACTTCTTTTATCCCATATTATCTGTGCAAGGATATTTGTGTAGTGGGTACTCATGGAAGATAGAGATGTTATCCCCAGCCCAGGTAATGGACCAGCAAGCTTATTTCCCAGTATAAAACTTACAGATTCTCCAAGTGCCGGATCCCCCCCCCCATAACACAATTTAACTGTACCTGTGGGGGTCACCTCCCTTAGTATCACTCAGTAAGAAGGGAGCAAATATGCTGATGTTTACGCTGTTTGCTGAGTTGTAAGTAATAAAGTCCTTCTTTGTCTCTGATCGAAATCTCTCTTGCTGACTTGGCCTTAAAATGCCCAGGTAAAAATAATGGATATAAGAGTTATGGTCTTTTATATTCAGTTTGTCTTAGGTGAGTTTGCTAAATTACAGGTTTGTGGTGTTAGTCACACTTCCCTGCTACAGAAATTAGTACTGTCTTTTACTGTTGGTCTTTGGTATTCTTGGCCTAAAAAAGGAAAAAAATTAAAGAGAAAGTATTTATGGCAAAACTTTTATTCAATACTAAAAAATAAAAAATACTAAGAAATAATTTACATGTTTGCCTGCGAGGACAAATCAGGTTAAAATAAATTTCGATTTACAATAGCCAAATTACAGAAAGGGCCCAAATGTCCATCAACTGATGAATGGATAAAGAAGATAAAGACAATGGAATATTATTCAGCCATGAAAAAGAATGAAATTATGCCATTTGCAACAATGTGGATGGAGCTTATGAGTATAATACTAAGTGAAATAAGTCAGTCAGAGAAAGAAAATACCATATGATCTCACTCATATATGGAATTTAAGAAACAAAACATGAACATAGGGAAAAAAAGAGTCAAACCAAGAAACAGACTCTTAACTATATAGAACAATACTGAGGTTTGCTGGATGGGAGGTGGGTGGGGGAATGGGTTAAATAGATAATGGAGAACACTTGTTCTGATGAGCACCAGGTGTTGTATGTAAGTGATGAATCACTAAATTCTACACCTGAATCTCATATTACACTGTATGTTAACTAGCTGTAATTTAAATAAAAACTTGGAAAAAATAAATTTCATACGTAAGTTACTCTGACAGACCTTGACCTCCTATAAAGCACATGCACGCGCACACACACACACACATTTCTAGAAGCTCCCAAGGGATCTCTTTTTTTGTACTCCATTACTTTGATGTCTACCAGGCTCTGCCTTATTCTGTCTCTGACTTATGATTCTTGCCACACTGTTTAGCTCCCCCAGCTCTCTCCTGATTCAAGACAGTAGTTTTCGCTAGAGTTGCCCTTTATTCCACAAGACACAACAATCCCCATCAGTATCCACAATTCAAGAGCCAGTTGCTAGGGGCCAAGTTCCCTAGGATGATCTCATACCACAGCGAACATGGCTGCTTCTTATCCTATACCCTAAGTGGCATAGTCCTTTATGCTGTGAGGTCTGTAAGGGAGAATGGTCTTCCCCTTCTGTGGTATGCTCAGTGCTAACTCAGTGTCACTTGGGCAGGAGAAGTCTTTCTAGACATATTCAAGACTGGGTTTAAATAGTAACCACAACGTAAGATCTTTCTTCTCATCTTCAGAGGCTTTTGGGTCAAGCTCATCATTCATACAGCCTTCTGTTCTCTCACAGGATTTTGTCTGTCTCACATATCTTGGACCCTCTTTACAAATACTTTTGCGGAGCCAATTTTCCAATGGACCATACATGTCTGGACCCCCGTGGGGGTCCATCTGCGTGGATCATTTCTTCACCTTCTTCAAGTTTGGCTCAAGAGTCATCTGGTTAGGGAGACCTTTCCTAACTACCCATTTAAAAATGTTAACATCTACTCCCCCTCAAGCTATCCCCTTCCCTCCCTTATTTCACTAATTACTTCCAAATGTATTATAAGATGGATTTCTTGTGTTATTATTGTCTTTTCCTATAGGAATATAAGTTCCAAGAGGGCAAGAGTTTTTAATCTCTTTAGCTCACTGATATGCTTAGAATGGGGCCCAGCACCTAGTTGGTCCTCAATAAATATTTAAAGAATGAATGACTGAATCCTAGAAGCAGGCCACACATGTGATATACTCTTCTCACATAAATTCCATTGGCCATATTTCCACTCAACTAACATCCAATTAGATTTTGGCTGAAAAGTTGGTTGTGAATAGTGATACAAAGAAGATATGCCCCACAGGAAGGACCAAGTAGTTGAATAAATAATGATGATCCAGTCTCTTCTTCTGGTTGTCTTTGCCCTTTGAAATGAGGACAGAAAATACAAAAACCTTTAAGCCTGCCCCTTTTGTTCTTTGTAATGATTAGCCATTTTTAAGTCCATACAGTTCTTATAGCCAACAATATAACTATTTTAATCCCTTTCTTTTTCTGTTGCCACTTAAAATTCCCTCAGAAATGAATTATAACTATTGAAACTTTAATGTAATTCGAGATATGCAGTTAAATGTCATAATGAGCAAGGACAGATTTTGTCTGTGTGTTAACCATGGGGGAAATTAGTGAGAATTTGCCCATTTATTATGTAGAAGTAACAGATCAAAATGCAAAAGAAAGTCTTGATTTGGGTTTCACAAATCTATGAAGCAATACTGATGGGCAGGTAGATTGCTACAATTTTTCAGAAAAGCATTTGGAATACTTCAAATTCTTTTAAAATATTTATATATTTGAATGTGTTCACTATACTTTTAAATATATATGTAGAAGGATGTTCATGGAAATGTTATTTATAATGAATAAAAAATTCAAGCAACCTAAACATTCAATAATAGGGAATATTTAAATAAGTTACATTCTTATTATTCTGTATAATAGAATATTATTTAATCACTTAAAATTGTGATTTTTAAAGATCATCTAAGAAGCTGTTCTCACAAGGCAACACTAAAATCTAAAAGCTACATATGGGGATGCCTGGGTGGCTCAGTCGATTAAGTGTCTGCCTTCGGCTCAGGTCATGATCCCAGGGTCTTGGGATCAAGTCCCGATCAGGATCCTTGCTCAGCAGGGATCTTGCTTCTCCCTCTGCCTGCTCTGTCTGCCGCTCTCCCTGCTTGTGCTCTCTCTCTCTCTCTCTTTTTCTGACAAAAAAATAAAATCTTTAAAAAAAAAAAAACCTAGATATTCATGATAAGGGCCACTTTTCAAATGACAAAAAATATCCAGAGGAAAAATGAGAATGAAATCTGCAAATATATTAATAATGAGTATTTCTGTCTTCATCCATTAAGGCTGCTATAATAAAACACCAAAATCATAAAAGGACAAGTCCAGGAGTTATCAAGTGTTTTATACTACTCTGTTTTTAAGGAAACTGTATGTTTAGAATTTGGTGTTCTGAATATATGCAGTTATATTTTTCAGATACACTTTAAAAAAAAAACTCATTTTTTTAATCTACTATTTTGTTAACAGATAATATCCTCAAGTTAAGAAATAAAGAATGTTCCTAAAATAATGTCTCTTCCCCAGAGGTACCCTTTGGAAGGTAGCAGTCAGTAACGCAATCAGATATCTAGGGTTGTTTCAGCAGCCTGCCAAAATATCGCTCATGACTAGTAAAGCATGCTGAAAAACACCATTACATCAATGACAAAAAGAGCACAATTGTTCTTATTTCTGGAATTCTTCTGATGTGAGTCAATTCACTGGGTGGGATTTCATTGGAAAATGGCTTTAGGAATGTTTTAAATGAAGGGAGGACAGAACCAAGCTTTCAAACACAGACATAATGGAAAACCATAGAGTCAGACATCACTCTGCAGACAATGACAGAGATCAAACTCAGAGTAAAATCTATAGCTACAAAAATTCCAATTTTCTGTGCAATTTTGATTTTTATGAATTTAACATTGTTTCTTCTTGACAGCCCAAATAAAAACGTTTCACCCTCCATATATAAGAATATAATTATGTAACTTTGCTTTTCATTTCAGATCTGGAAATGGTCAGATTAAATGCAGAAAGAGAAGATGAGATTATTTTAAATATTGTTTTCATATTTGCCCCCAAATCCAAAAGGCACTTAAGAATTTGAATGATTTGGAGATGCAGAAATAATCTATAACAGACAAGGACTTTCTGACATACTTTTAAATATCTTTAGCCTCCTAGAACTTTAAACCCAAACAGAATATGCCATCATCAAGGAGGGCCCCCTGCCTGGGCGGATGATACACAAACTCTGTCCTGTAACTCCCTCCAGATGGAGACAAGGTGGCCCAGTCTATGAGTATTGGGTACTGCCTGCTAAAGTCAGTTCTTCACTTGAGCTTTTCTTATTTTATATGTTTGGTTTGTCTTTCCAACTAAGTTAAGCTACAGGGCTGTCTTTTATCTGTCTCAATATTCCCCCAACAGGAATAGTCTAGACCTTCATCCATAGTGAACACTCTCTATTTATTTAATTCCAGATAGGTTCTACATGTTTGTTTGTTTGTTTTTTAATTAAGAAGATGAGCTTTCCACGCCTACATAGACATGTTCCCTATTACCCAGGGTTAGGACTAGAACGATACTTATTCGATAAATCTAGTAAGTATGTGAACAGTTAATACAGTAACACTTAACAATAACATATTGTTTAGTAATTTAAAAAACTTTTTGTTTTCCATGAAAGGAAATCTTGCTCAGATACCAAACAAACAACACTGAAACTCTTCTGGTTGAAGTAAATGGTGAGAGCTAGGTGGAAAAATGGAATAGCAGGTAAGGAGAGGTAGAGGCAGAGAGGAACTGAAGCCAACCAGTTGGCTGCTCCCCACTATCTATAGAGACCACTGGGAATTTAGAGCCACCTCCCAATACTGCTTCAAAACCAGTAGTTTAGTCTGTTGTGTAAAATATTTTAGTCAAAAAAAAATCTCTGCTTCTCTCCCCTGCCAATTTAGTGTCAGAAATTGAATCCTGCGTTTTCAAATTCTATTATAAATATATGTTGAATAAATGAACTGACCAAGTGAATGAATATTTATAACCAAACTGAACAAAATCCTTGTTGTTGTTATGATATTTGCTCTACTTGACTTGAATGGAATAAGAAAATCTAAATGTAATTGGAATTAGATAAATGAACAAAGTGAAAAGTATCAACTAAGACTGAATGCCAATATCTGAAATTTTTTAAAATTTATGTTATAAAGTAAAAATTTGTACACACGATGTTCTTTCCCATCTAAGGTAGTGAGCTGGATTCTGGGACATATGTATGTTTCTGTTGCCCTGAATCCATGCCTCCCTCTTTTGATAACAACTGCTTAATTTTTACCCCCTTTGGGAACTATTCCTTCCTTATTCATACAGATGTAGAAATTTGTCCATCAGAATGTTTCATGTACTCCCTACCCACTCACCGCACGCCCAGCCAAGTTGTGGGCACATAAACCAACATAGCGCGTCAGATCCTCCGACCCTGAAATATGTATCTTTCCTGGATGAGAAGATACAGGGGCAGTGAATGGAGCTGCACTGTCCACTATGGAGCTGTATTAGGTTCTCTTACTTGAATCTCTGCAACTACGCTGGTGTAAAACATTCTGAGCCCTGGGAATGCCTGAGTGATTCTGTCGTTTAATTGTCTGCTTTTGGCTCAGGTCATGATCCCAGGGTCCTGGGATAGAGTCCTACATTGGGCTCCTTGCTCAGCAGGGGAGTCTGTTTCTCCCTCTGCCTGCATCTCCCCTGCTTCCTGCTCGTGTGCTCATTCACTCTCTCTTTCTCTAACAAATAATAAAATCTTTTTAAAAATTAATAATAAATAAAAAATAAAACATTCTGAGTCTGATGGTTTGACCTCTTCTTTTCTTCTGCATCATGTCTCTCCAATACATCCTTACTTTAGTTGCATAGGGATTTATTTGTATTTGTATTTAAGTTAGCCAGAGTCCAGTTCTGAAACCCAAGAACACTAAGGGAGATAAGTATTCTAAGCACTGATAACTCAGACAGAAATTAACTTAAAGAAGCTTAGATCAAACAAGTCATGCTTACATGCCACAGTAAAACAGATCCCAAAGTCTTAGCTTGGTGTACTAGGATACATCTCAATAGTATTACATCTTTTGAAAATAATGTGTATAGTCATATACCAATAGAAGACCACAGGTCTGAGATCAGGAAAGCAATTCTCTGTGTAGTTTGGGGCACGTCATAGAAATTTTTTGAATCTCCATTTCCTCATATCGGTAAAAGGACAAAGTTAAAGTAGAAGATCTAAAAACCTCTTCTAATCATAACAACCTATGAATTTTTAAGTTTACAAATATATAATAATATACACTAACTGTGGGTTTTGTTTTCCAGTCCTGAGTAGGTACACTGAAGGAGTCTCTGCTGTCTTCCTTCAAGGCGGCATTTAAATTTAACACCAGACCCACCCAGGATCAGCCTATACTGTGTGTAACTTCCCTCCAGAGTTTTGTAGAATCTCTTTTTGTGATGGAAATCAGTGCTACCCTCTGTACTCAAATTTTCCCTTTTCCGTTCTTTTTCTGTGGTTGGAAAAAAGATGAGTTATAATTAAAATCAAGAAAATACTGTAAGGATAAGTACAATGTATCCTGTTTTTATAAAAGGTCATTCTTGCAAGCTATCAAAGCTCTTTGCAAACAAATACCTAATTGATGGTCACAGCCTCCTCTGTAGGAATAAAATACTACACCCGGTTTGCAGATGAAGAAGCTAAAGAGGGAGTCAACTGTATTTCAGTTGACCATCTCAAATCTGAAACAAGAAATTCAGAGCACATCCATTTTAGAACACTGTGTGTCAGAGTGTCAAATTAGCTCAGTTAGCTGTAGATTATTTTAATGTTGACCTAGAAATATGTGTAATACATTTATAATGAAAACAAAGTGAAAGACATATTCAAACAGCTAAGAGTCAATCCTAAAACAAATAGCTATTACAGTGGTTTTCCGAATAAGTTCTTTGGTGACTAGTTGATGACTTCTGTGAAACTCACATGTAAGTGTGGCAAGTCTAATTTACTGTGCAATTACAGAAAACCAGAATAGAGTCTTCACTTAAGACCAAGTTATACATACTGATAAACCAAAGCTGATAAGTGATGATCCAAACAACAACTTTATGTCACACACTTAAAACTGGAAACATACTTCCCAGCATCACTGCTACTGTGTTTCCCAAAACAGCATCCTTAGCTAAACTGGCCCAACATAAAAGAGGAAGCTTACATGCCTCACTCATTAGATAATGCCTATTTAACAGTCCATCATCCACTCTTACTTATTCAAAAAATAATTATCGCATGTGCCAGGCTCTGTGCTGTTCACTTCATCAAATTACTAAAACTCATTCTCTCAACTTGGAGAACCTAGGGAGCCCAGGAGAATGTTGATCAATACAAGAACTGGAAGCCTTTTCCTAACTTCAGGGTAAACCTTCATGCATTTTCCCTTTAATTATTTGGTGAAAAGAGTGAATGTCCCCAGAAGGATTGTCGTCTGTCACTGGTGACAGACTCCTATCGAAAGTGCCCATGTCATACAGGACCTAAATGGCCAGGAGACCTGCTAAAGTCCCTGTGATGATGTTCCAAATGCCATTGGACTTTCCAAATATCACACAGAAGACACAAAATTCATGGGGTCCCACCAACAGGGAAACACTCTTGCCAGCCCTGAACACAAGAGACAAATACAGGCCACCCCTTCAAGTGTACAGAATAAAGGGAAATGAGTATTTTTCAGCATGTGCCATTCATCAGGCACTAAATGAGTTCCTTTTAACCCCATCATTTTAATTTTCCAAGTTCCTTATTCAGTGAGAGCTTGCTTGACCACCTATTAAAAAAAAAATGAAACCTCTGAATAATATACCATATATATGCTTTCTATTTGTTTCTCTCTAGAATATAAACTCCCAATGGCATAAAAACAGATTCTTGGAAAATAGACTGCTGGTCTGGTCATCATCCTCTTCCCTCCTCACTCTGAACCAACTGAAAAACGGAGAACACTCCTATCCAAGGCAAAATGGAAACTCTACCCCTTCCCTTATCAACCCTGCATGAAACTCACCCACTGATGACAACAGAAGACCTAGAAAACTACAGAGCTTTCCCACATAGAGGAAAAGGTGAGAACATCGTATACCCACAGGGATAGTGCTACGAAATGGAAGTAAGACACTTTAGGACCTCACTACTCCCAGTGTGATCCTTGAACCAGCACCATCAACCCATGGAAGATTCTTAGAAATGCAAAGTTAGGTCCCCACTCTTGACCCACTGAAATGAAATCAGTATTTTTCATAAGACATCCAGGTGAGCCATATACCATTAGAAATTTCACTAAAAACTTATGAAATAAACCTTAGAATATTAACCCCACCACAGACACCCAGGCCAATGGCTATCAGACTTGTCATTTAGCAATCTGACATATAAATCCCTCTTCCTTCTAATTAGTTGCCAATAATATGATGAAACAGGATAGCTTCCTCATTCTGAATTCTTCTGAGAGAGGACAGAAGCAATGGTTTTAAAATATGAGTTCGTTTGTTACTAATTAAAGTCAGTGGGAACTTGGGGAGAGAGAAAAAATGAATCTCTGCCTCCACTCTTAATTTCTCTATCTTCTTTCCTCATCTGTACAAAAGGAATAATAACACCTGCTATATGGGCCATTGTTAAACTTGAATAATACATATCAAAGTTTTTAGTAAATATAAAATGTTATTTTTTAAAGTTGTTCTTATTACACAAAGAAACTAACAAATCATTGTTGGATCCCAGACAATTTTACAAATATTTTTCTATTTCTGTGCTGATCAAAAATGTGCAGCAATGATGTTTGCCTGCAAATCAAATAAAAAAAATAATATGTTAATACTTAACTGTCCAGTTTCTGTGAGATAAAAATGAGAAGTCAAGAAAGAAAAGTTTAAAGATTGGTTACTGTATTTGGAAAAGCAAGCACAATGTATTTAGATGTATTTAGAACATATTTTTTTCAAAGCTAAGAAAATATGTATACATATATGTTTTCTTAACTTTGAAAATTCAAAACCAATGTCCATCTCACTCTGCCTGCAACTTATCAAATGATATAAAGTAGAAATTGTTGTCTTGAAATATGCCCTCAATAAAACAACCAGTTACCTTTATTTAATTAGCAGGTAATGAAACTATTTTGTCTATTTATACAGATGCATACATTTTAACTTGTCATTTGTTTCAAACTGATTAAACAACATATTCATATTTCAAAGATTATGAAGCTTTTCCTTGGGACTGTCTTTTTATCTTAAAAAAAAAAGACAATGGTAATAGTTTCCTTTTTCTTATATTCAAACAACTATTTACTACCACTTCTTGATGTGGGCTTTCAAAATACAAAGGAGGTCTGGCAAGTTTTCAATGTCCTTTTATAAACCTGTTCTTAAGCGCTTGTCTAAAAGCATAAAGAGTACTTCTTTCAAGAATTGATAATGTCCCATGTTCAGTATTCGTATATTAAGGACTGTCAGTTACATTTATGGTATTCATTCATTGGAATCTGTCCTATTAATCCGCATGCAACTGATTTCAGGGAAACAGACTGATCAGAAGAAGTCAAAGTTAACATAACAATTCGTTTTCTACAAAAAAAACAGCCGTAGACATTATGGGTCCAAATTTCAAAGCAAGTTACTGTATTTGCAAGTTTTAAGTCACACTTGGCAGTTTTTCCAAACACAGTGGTCAGGAACTGAAAAAAATAAACATGTGTTTCCAGGATTTTCTTTTCACATGCCTCACAAAAAGCAATGTTACAACTATGTTTTCACTCCTTTTAAAAAGGTCTCTTTAAGGAAGAAAGTTTTGCTGATTTGTGTGATTTTAAGGTAGATTTTACAAAATAACATTAAGAGGCAAGATAAATATTACTTTTGTTGTATAAATGGAAGTTTAACTTCCCTATAGGGATTTCTTGAAAAATCTGATCTATTATTATGCAGTGATATTTTGTACTTTATATCTCATACTTAAATTCAGAACATTTAGTGCGTCCATCTTCCAGTTGCCTTAAACAAAGGGAAGATAAAGGAATCGAACTACATATAGTTCTTAGCAAGTGGAAAGCCATTCCCATTTTGCTGAAAGACTAACTAAGGCAAAGTAAATTTGTTGCTTTCCTGAGGCTAAACTGCAGAAGGATGAAAATTCACAGGTGTGGTTCTTATTCAAGACAGAGGAAACAATCAATCATAGAGGAAGATTTCTGCAGTCCATAAAGGCCTCCAAACCCAAAAATATCTCCATTACTGGTAGACCAGGTGGCCTAAATCTCCACTCTGACCTTCCCACCCGATGGAAAGTGTTGCCTTGAAAATTATAACGTATTAAAATGTAAATATATTTTGTAGGAATAACAATACCAACCATCAAGTCATTAGGAAGAATTTATTTCTCAGTTTCCCAACTAAGATCTGGACTATAGAAAATGGGATCCAGAACAGAAGGTGAGTTCAGTGGAGAATAAAAGATGAAAGGTGTTCAGTGAGGAATCCTCCTAAGGAATTTTGGATACTACTGGAGACCTTGGGCTGCTGTGAACAGTGAGTATGGCCCTGGTACCTGATGAGGAAGGAGAAAATGAAAGAACTCCTCTGATAGGATGAGTAGGATTAGGAATCTTTGCAGGGGAAAGGATGATTGCAAAGAGTTACAAAACACAAGGGGAAAGAGATGTTCCAGCAATTGCACTCTTTGCTACTTACCTGACAGAGCTGAAAACTTATATCCACACAAAAAACTGCACAAGGATCTTTACAGCATCTTTAATCTGAAATGCCAAACTTGGAAGCAACCAAGAGGGCCTTCGGTAGGTAGAGAGATAAACTGTGATATATCCAAATAATAGACTGTCATGTGATGCCAGAAAGAAATGAGCTACTAAGCCATAAAAGACGTGGAGAAAACTAAAATGCATAATACTAGGTGAAAGAAGCCAATCTGAAAGGCTACATACCGTAATATTCCAAGTATATGACATTCGGGAAAAGGAAAAACTATGGGAACAGTAAGAAGATCGGTGGTTGTCACAGGTCAGAGGAGAGGGAAAGATGAATTGGCAGAGCACAGAGGACTTTAAGTGCAGCGAAACTACTCTGTACGCTATCCTGGTGGATACATGTCATTATACAACTGTCCAAAACCACAGAATGTACCACACCAAGAGTGAACCCTAGTGTAAACTATGGATTTGAGATGATAATAATGTGTCACTGTAGGTTAACTGGTTGTAACAAATGTCCCCTCGAGTACAGGATGTTGAAGTGGACAAGGCCATGATGGTGCAGGGGAAAGAACTTTATGGGACCTCTCTCTACTTTTCACTCAATTTTGCTGTAAATCTAAACTTGCCCTTAAAAAATAAATTCTATTTTTTAAAGCCACTATTTAACACTTCTTCTAGGACAGTCTTTCTTAATCTTTACTTTGTTTTTCATTTGTCTGCTTTCAATCTTTGTTATTGTTGTTTTTAAAAGGGCTCCCTTGAGACTCCAATGACAGCCATTTATTCTCTTCCCAGCAAAAATAAAAGTACTTCCACACATTCTAACAATGCAATGCAGACAATGGCAGGTGTTCACAAATTCTCTGAAATTCATCCATAAAACTAATACTCGCTAATTTTATATACTTACACTAAGTACCAGACACTTTGTTAAGCACAGTGTTGCACTGTATCACATTTTGCCCTGGCAACAATCTTATGAGGAAGATATGACCAATCGTACTTTCTTTTAAGAGAGTTTAATTGAAGAACGTTTCTTAACACCTGCTGAGTGGTCGAGCTGGGACTCCATACTTGGACTGACCGCAAGGGCTTGTTTCTAACCATTCCCTTCAAGCAAGTCTGGCTCTTGCAGATCATGCACCCCAGCTAAGAAGCCCTCATCTAATGGGTCTATTTGCCTGTTTCCAAGCTCCTATTCTTCCGTCAGTAAAATAGCTACCTAGGCCAGCATATGTAGATTATATAGAGCTGGACCTCCATTGGAATAGAAGGTAATTATTTGCTGCTGATCCAACTTCCACAATTAGCCTCACCCCCACTTATCCTGCCACTTACCAGGCCATAGGTGATGGACAACAGCAATGTTTCTCTGTGTTTACCTGAGACCAGAGGATGTGGACCATTGCCACGGAAATAAAGGCTGGTTCAGCTCAATGTGAGGCTGGGGGTTGGTGGCTGATAACGAATATTCTATAATCAATAGAGATTCATGCTAGCTAACACGCAAACCACATATATTAGTAGACATTTGCAAACTCTGACTAAATCGGGTCAACATGGTAGTGAATAAATGAAATAGGACAAAAGAAATCCAAACCCCTTAATATGGAACAGAAACAGCCCTCACAACTCCTTTCAACCCCAACTTTCTGGCTCTGAGGTATGGGGTCTTTCTCTTAGGCTAAACCAACAGAGCTCTCCTATTGATGTCTCAGAAGGACCGCAGGTACAAGGTGCATAAAACAGAATACACCATTTCCCCTTCTGGGTATGTTTCTAATTCTTATTTTAAAATCACTGTCAACCCAGTCAAAAAGCCAGAAAAATAACTGTCATTCTGAGAGGCTTCTTCTCTCTCATCTCTATTTTTCAAATGTGCCTATGTCCTAGTGATTCAACCATCAAAATATCTTTATAGGTCTCCTGCTATTTGCCAGGAGTATTACAATAGCCTCCCAATTGCCTTAACCCCATCTCCCAATCTCTTTTCAACACTGTCAAATGAGCTATTCATTCTAAAATATGAATCTATTATTCAATTACTCAAAATTTTCAGTGTTTTCTCATTTCTTTTCGATGGCATTCAGATTCTTCAATATGTCACAATGGGCCCTAATTCCCACAAATCTCCATTCTGGGCTCTACCCACACCAAACCATGGGTACCTTTTTTTTCTTAGAGCATTTTCACAGAGAATTTGCCTACCTATAACGCACACCATCCACAAAGTCCTGTTTTCTCTCCTGCCCCCAGCCAGGGCACCTCACCAAATTCATTATAACTTACATAACTCCAACTTCTTCAAGATTCAATTCAAGTGTCATCCACTCTTGGAGTCTTTGAAAATCTAACCTGGGTCAGGAGATCACATGCTAATGGCACCAACTGGGAAGGGAGGGGGAGGGCACCAAAAAACTAAGAAAAAGTCTGAAATTCTTTGTTTTTGTTTTTGTTTTTGTTTTCAGAAACCAGCATTTCTGAAACGCTTTTTTTTTTTAAGATCATTTATTTATTTGTCAGAGAGAGAGAGAGAGAGAGAGCGAGCGCGCACAGGCAGACAGAGTGGCAGAGGGAGAAGCAGGCTCCCTACAGAACAAGAAGCCCGAAGCGGGACTTGATCCCAGGACGCTGGGATCATGACCTGAGCCGAAGGCAACCACTCAACGAGCTGAGCCACCCAGGCATCCCCTTTGAACGCTTTTTTGAAAACAAATATTTATCCCAAGCAAAATCAAAACTTTGCTGGCCTTCATTGCATTGGCTATAGTTCAACATTATTTTTATTTAATTACGAAGGATTTACAACATAATCTTTTCAGAGGCACACCCTGGGTATCCCTCCTGGAAGATAAAATCTGTAATTGTTTTTCTTGAATATCACCCCAACTGGAATATGAGTTCTCCTGAACAGGAACTGTGGCTCTTCTTGTTTATACGCGATGGTCACCGTGACACTGGCCAAATACTAGGAGCTCAATAAATGCTTATATACAGAAGGAAAAAGGAGGAGCAAGGGAGGACGGATGGGAAGAAGGGAGGGAAAGAACACAGAGGGAGGAAAGATGGATGTTTCTTCTAGCCTGATATCTAGTACTTGTAACTTTGACATTGAATTCTCAATGCCCCTTTTACCCTGATAGCTTTGTTAGCAACATATAGAAAGCCAGCTTTGAACTTCGGCAACCCTGAAGTCAAGTAAAATCAGTTCTTGTCACGCCCAGTCTTCTCTAAGGATGAGTTGATTGCTCTGCAGCCTAACGTAGAATGGCTTTTAATGTGAATCCAGTCACAATTTGGAGTTCCTACAGGATCTATAACTGGTCATTATGTACCACCTTCCCTGACCTGTCTGCTTCCTAATGTATACCTCAAGAAACTCCCTAGACCACCAGTCTCAGGAACAAACCAGCAGATCCCAAAGGCTGGGCAGCTCTACATACCAACTTTCAGAAGACTCTTAATCTGAGATAATCCAATAAATGGTTCTAACTGTAGTATATTCTGCTCACACCAAATCTATGGGCAATATGGCCTGCCCCTTTTACCCCATGCGCACGATGACAAAAGGCTACAAATTCAATAGGTCATGGGGCCCTTTTTTACCCATTTAAAAAATAATAAAAGGCTAAACTGAGACATATGCTAAATGAGGACCAAACTATTTTGAAAAGTTATAATGAATTCTTATGACAGGAATTATATTATGCATAATATAAACATCTGTATTTAAGGAAGATAATGGTTTAGCTCCAGGAAATAATAGCTATGCAGTGATGACTTAAGCAAATGTTTTACAATTAATGGAAATAAAAATTACATATTATTACAGTTAAGGGATGTTGGGAAAATGGGACAGGAGGTAACTCATACCAATGGATTCTCATGCAAGAGAGAATTAAGGTTTCTATAAAACAAACTCTCCCCCAAAGAGGGAAACTGCAACAAGATCAAACTTCTCGAGTTCAAATATGTTAAATTCTACTACTTAAGTCCCATTTCATATGTAGTTACAGAATAACCATGTCTACCTTCTACAGAGTCAATCTGCCTCTTAAAATGAGATATTTAAAGGCAGACTGTTGGCCTGGTGTCTTGGATGGCAGATCACAGAATTCCAAAGCCCTTAAGACGCTGTAGCACTAGTTCTTACTAAGTCATAATTAACTTCATTGGGAGTTACATGATAGCAACTTAGAACAGAATTTGGCTGAACATTTTTAGGATTCTTCCACTTGGTAATTACTACTTCAGTGGGAATCTCAAGTAAGAAACAGAGGGCAAAATTTGGCCCACAAAGAGAAGCACATCAAGTAACTGGCCCAATTTATAATGCCAATAACAGAGTGCATTAAAATCTCCCATGAAGCATCCCCATTAGCTCCTTGATTTTATCATGAATGTAAATTCCACCAAAATGACTACTCAGATCCTTTACCAAGTCTCCATGAAGGGCAGCGTGTAGGGCAGAATATGGTGAGGCAATGGCTCCATATACCCGCTAACCACGCTAGGAGGGCAATTATGTACAAGCTAAGTAAAGAGTTGGATGTTGTTTGGCAGTTTAACCACATAATAAATTCTTATTGATGCAAGAAAAATGAGCCATCACATCTCTAGTCTGGGCATTAAATATCTGAAGAATAAGATTTAGGCCACTGAGACTTGGACTTGTGTTTCAAAATGAAAACCCAATACTAGGTTCAGAAAGGTAACTATAATGATAGTTATACATTAGAAAACTTCAAAATTATACAATATGTAATTTTTCACTACCATTAATTGTGGAACACAACATGTCCTGAAACTCAATCGTGATTCTTTTTCAAAAGTGTTTATATAGAGCATGACCTAATTTTTATTATAAAAATGGAGACCTTTTTTTTTTTTTTTTGGCTTTCTTGCCTGCTTTAAATTACAGTATTTACTTGGAAACTAATTTTAGGGTATTATCCATTTGACATTCGAGTTTAAAGGACACTCAAAAATTACAAACTGATGCAGAATGTAGGAAGATTATATTTTTAAAACGTATTCTCGCCATCACCATCTATGTTCCTCTCAGTGACTCACCTGAGGCCCTGAGGAAGATAACTAACTCATTTCCTGAAGGCCAGCCCACAATCGCCTTATTGTGGTATCTTGGCCAGACTTTCAATTGAAGGCCATTAACACCACTTCCCCAACAGCCTAACCTCTTTTTTGTCATGGAGTCCTCATTCTCTTCTACCACCACCATACCCCCCCAGCAACCACTACTTCTGAAGGGCCACAACTTCGAGAAACAAAAGAAAAATCAACAATATGTCCTACCAAGTACGGCAGACTGCTCTCCCATTGGCCAGCCCACCCGTCAATGCGCCATGTTTGTTAACATTCAAAAAGACATTTGTGCAGAGAACAAATTGACAGAGCCCATGTTTATATCAGAAATCTCAGAAACGGCAAGAGATTTATTCGTGGAATCTTAACACCCATTCAGACTGTCATAAAACACAAAGGACCAGATTCAATAAAAACTCTGTCCAATTTCCACAACACAAAAGTCTGTGTGAGCCTTCAAAACAAAATCAATTTTTCCAGTTTTGCAAAGTGCTGTTCAGACTTCAGTAGCGTGGAAGCCAGCTGGGGCATTTCCTTACTCATCCCCTAAATTAGTTTCAAAAGTAGTTTTGAGGACCACATTTGATCAGAAGAATTTGCATGCTTTTCTCCTCTCTCTCTCTCTCTCTCTCTCTTTTACATATTTCAGAGTACATCACATGGAGAACAAACAACAGAACTGCAGCATATGTCTCATGCAGTTAAAAGCTTTAAAACTGGCCCGTAAAACAGAATTCTTTGGTACACAGTGAAAAATATTTTTTGATTCCATAATCCATACTGCAGTAAAGTTGGGTATAATCATTTTTAAAAAGTTGCTGTGTCCATGGACAGCTGTTCTTCATACATACTGGGAATGTTTCCTTTACATTCCTAAGGACATAAGAGTTTGACATCGAGCCAATACCTCTAGAAATGGTGAAAGCTAAACACACCCCATACTGATGCTTTTACTCTTCCAACAAACTTTCTCCCACAACTAAAATGTTAAAACTTTTACCCCACAGCCCACATTCTGAGATTAGTCCAATAACGAATGTTCTGTCCAAGTAAAATACATTTTGTCATAGCTTGAAAATGTTACCTTTCACAGAAGTATAGTATTTCTGACCAGCAGGGAACATATGTCAACATTATCTATTATTACCCAATGTCAGGACCAAAAAGGGAAGGTGGGTGGTGGATGTTAATAACGACTTAAGCGATTTCTAAAAGAGGCATTTGAGAAGTACAAAGCCAGAAGTTTCAAATGTTTTGTCTTATTTTCGCTGTGTCAGCAACCTGCCCCCCCACCCCCCACCAGAACAAACCTAATGCTGCCTCCGACCCAACGCCTAGTTCTCTTTTCAATTTTAGCCAACGCTTTGCTAAGCTGGAAAGTTTGAAAAATACCCTAGAAAACTTCTCCACCAGAAATGAAAAACAAAAACATATGACCAGCAATGATGAAAGCAGCTCCCACGCGCTAAGAAAAAGATTTTCAATCACAGAAGCACACGGCTTTTGGATTTAAAAATTTATTTTCATTTTTCAAGCTACTTGTCTGGTGTTTAGATTTGGGGTTTGGGTTTTTTGTTTGACATCAGAGGAGCTGGGGGAAATGCTGGTTGGGAGTGCCATTGTATTTAAGCAATTTTCTCAAAGGTAAGCAGAAAGTGTTCTCCTCATGCAACAAGGCTTCAGAGAGACAACGCCCATAGCCAGTTGAATATGGGTTTTCCATGTAGGAGGAGCTGAAAGTCACATTCCACAAGAGTCCAGAGAAGAAACTGTGTCTCCTATCTCTGCTAAAGTTGGATCAAGATGTGACAATACCGTATTGTGAACTTGCGGCTCACCATGCCCTTATCCTGGGCAGCCAAAACCATGATCTGAAAAATGTACTTGGAGCCACCACGATTGGGAACAATCATTTTCTTATTCTCTTTTGGGGCCATGTGGTTCTATCCAGTGTTTCTCAAGGAATAGAGAGTTGACTTCTTACCTCACTTATATGAGCTTCTTGAGGAAAACCTCACTTCGGGTCACAGAGAAAGGTGTATGTCTTTCTTCAAGCCTAGAACAGGAAGTACATGGGTAACCTGCCCCCTGCATCCTGGAGATTTGTACACTTTCCCTCAGGGGTATAAGTATCCAGTTTCTAGTCCTATTGAAAAGTAGGTTGTCATTCACTCATCTGTTTGCTTGGTATTAAATACAAATCTTTCTCTCTGAAGAAACCATTCAAGAGAGATAACAAAATAAAAGTATCTAAATAAATCCCTCATGCGAAGAGGCTCTTAAAACCATAGGAAACTCGACTCAGAGCACATGTCACAAGACTGTGGAGGAAGGTGGCAATGCTTACTGTTTTGACTCTTGGAGGAAGTTATCCTCATTTGTTCTTCCTCATCTCATTCAGATTCTGAGGACAGAAATCATAGAACTATAGGTTCCTTCTTGATAGTGTATCACTGAGGCAAAAGGAAATCTTAATCTTATTACTTAAGTATTCCATTTTGCTTGTCAGACAGTATTTTAGTTGCTAAAAGGCAGGAGTCCATATCCATCCCAAACCTGAATGAGGGATCTAAGACAGTCAAAATACAAAGGATTTTCTGCTGCTGCTGTGATGTTGACCAGTTCATCACACAGAGGAGAATCCTCTGAGGCAATCCTCCCAGTGCTGTAGGGGACAGCTCCTCCACGCATTAGTCCTCACTCACCCACTCCTCCTGGGACCATGTTTATCACACAGTCCATAGGGTTCATGGTTTGTTTGAATTTATGGGAGAGGATAGTTAATTGACTACCTCTCATTTAAAACATGGATTCTGAGAAGCTCCACCTAAGTTAACAAAATCACAGAACGTGTTGAACTTACATAAACTGTGCCCTTCGGAAGAATCTTTAAATGTTGAGATGGGGGTGGGTGCCTTAAAAGTTCAACCTCCTTATTTTTAAAGATAAGAATTGGTGCTAAGAAACCATGAGCAACTTGCTATGTCACACAGCTTAGTGGGCACCCTGATTCCACTCCATTTTAGCATGACATCACAGGGAAATAAGTTAATAGAGTTGGATCCTGGTATCCAGGATCCTGGCCTCCTGGAGGTGAGGAGAATTAGGTAGCAGGTTGGAAAAAGTGTGAGGCAAACTTCCGGAGTGCTATCCCTAGATTACAATGCTGTTTACATGGGCTTCTTCGTCTATGAATTGGGTATTTTTATAGAAGTGTGTTATC
This sequence comes from Mustela erminea, assembly GCF_009829155.1. Classification (NCBI taxonomy): domain Eukaryota; kingdom Metazoa; phylum Chordata; class Mammalia; order Carnivora; family Mustelidae; genus Mustela; species Mustela erminea. The sequence continues at coordinate 85,718,052 of NC_045621.1, forward strand.
TTTCAATTAAAAAAGGAAGGAAAGGAAGAGAAAGATAATTAAATCACTATATATATATATATATATATATATATATATATATATATATATATTTAGTAAAAACCTCTACTTACAAAATTTAAGATAAAATAAGACTATATACAGAGACTGTTGACTTAAGTTATCATTCCACCCCCAACACTGGAAAATAAGAATAAAGAACTCCAATAAGGAAAACACATGTCTTCAAAATAGTAATAATTTTCATTTGAAATGTACTAATCACCTTACACAATATTCTATTTCATTTCCTTTGATGTTCAAAACACTCTGTTCTCAAGGAAGAAAACTTGTGTCATCATTTTATAACTACGAAAACTTAAGTTCGAAGAGATTGATTAACTGTCAAAAGTGACCCTGTGAGTCAGCTGGCACAACAGGAAAGAGAAGCTGGGTATTCTGACCCCTGCATAGACCTAGGTGTGCTCCCCACCACGTATGCTGCTGGTAATTGTTCTATCCTGCTTCTGTGAGGCCACAGAACATTCTTATTTATTCCACACAAATATACACCAAAGATTAGGTGCTTTAGGAATCACAAACATGGAATGGAAACCGATCTTCAAGAAATCTGCTTTTTCTAAGGAAGTGAAACAGCTTAGTTTTTAAGATGTAAGTTCAATCACCAAAAATTAAACTTATGGGACAATTTTGTCTTCAGTTGCATTTTGAGATGGCCAGAGTCTAAGAAAAGCTGAAGAAGCATTTTAGGTTAAAATTGCCGAGAACCTAGTTCCTTTTTGAGCCTAGAAACATTTTTAGGGCTGGAAGCGGGGAAAGATTTGATATTTTAATTGTTTTTATCTGCTGGTGCATGACTCATGAACAGACTTTATAACTTATAGAGAGGTTAAGAGATACTCATGAAAATACCAGTATCAATGTTTGTTTGTTTTTTTCATAATTTGGAATCTAAAAAGTGTCAGAGATGCCTAATCTCTACCATACCCACTTAAGATTTAAAAAAAAAAAAAAAAAAAAGGGAAGTAAGCTTAGAAGAGACAAGAAATAAAATTAAGAGATGAAATTTTGTCTGAGCCTTCTTCCTACTGATGCCATCTGAGCAGGTAATCTAGCTGAGCTTTGGAAGCTTTGCCTGTTTTAACGGTGAGCACATTAATTTGTATGATATCCTCTTGGGTGAATAGGTTACAGGTTCTGCTTCAGAGTTATCCTGGAACCTTTTCCTGGTTAATATCCTCACAACTCTTGCTTCTTATATTGGCCTACGATTAACAGATGACATTTGCCTGAATTTGGATTGAGTGTTAATATACCATATTAGACTGCAACTGACAGGCTCCCTTTTTCAATTTATTGGAGGCCTCTTACAGAAGGATAGTAAAAAATATGATGGATCCAGATACAACTAGCCAAAAGCAGACCAAAAGAAGAATTATGCCAAATTAATATAACTGAAATAATCAAGGCATTGTAGAATTTTGTTAATTATTTTTCAACCCTCTTACATGAGCAGTTTAGAGCACCTCACAGCCAGTATGTTTGGTTGCCATAAAAGGAATAGCTGTGTGAAAATACCAAAATAATAAGCCATAATCAAATTGGCATATGAATTAGTGTAACATTTCTGAGGAAAAGGATGCTAATATGAACTAAAAGCCTACAGTCCATACATACTGACTCAACAATCCACTTCTAGAAATCTATTCTAAAAGAGCAGTCAAGAATATGGGCAAATATTTGGCTACATGGAACATTTATGCCAATGGTATTTATAATCTTGAAAAAGACTGGAAACAACCTAATACTCAACAATAGGGGACTGATTAAATAAAAAATGGTACAGCAAGATAAACAGCATGGTGAAAGACTACCTAATGACACTGAAATCATTCAATATATGTTCTTACATGAAAAGGGATTTTTTTTTAATTTACAGTGGAGTTACATCTTTAAAGTGCGCATAATCTAACATGCATAGATGAAATGTTTAGAAGCATGTGAACCAAAATACTAGCAATGGTTACTTTTTCATTGTGGGATTATGAGTTGTTCCTTACTTTCTTACTTTTATATGCTTATACTTTCTAAATTTCCTGTACTGGATAGTAATTATTTTGGTCAAGAGAAAAAGTCTTTTTTTTTTAATAAGAAGAAATGGCCACCACCACACTACAGAAGCATTTGTCACTACAGCAAAAACAAAACAGAACAAAATGTTAGAGGCACATTATTTATCTCACGTTCTTTACCATTCAAAGTGAAAACCCCTGTCCAACAAAAATGAAAATAAAATACAATGATTGTTTTTAATCACTCCATTTTTCTGTAGCAATCCTATAAGGTGAAATATTAAAATTTTCTGAGGATTGAAGGTATCAGTTTAAACATAGCTGTGCTGTTCAGTGGGCTACAGCCTTGATATTTAATCTGCTATTATGAGTTTACATAATGTTTCAGTGTCTCAGTTTAATTACTAATAAAAGGGGGATAGGCTGTGAGTCATACTCAGCTTGTTGAAGAATATTAGACCAATCAAACCAAAAGAATGCTTTAATTTCATTTGGTCTTAGTTCCTGCTTTAGAACAGGATTAAAAATAAATATAGAGAAAGAGATGGAGAAAGTGAGTCACCTAATTTATATCTAGCATAATGCAAACAAGCATTTCTTTAATAGGTGTTCAGTACCTGAAGTGCTAAATTATAGCAACTTCTAGAAGCAGCTTCTTAATGGAAAATCCTAGCATTTTTAATCTTACTGCAGATTTTTTACCTTGTCAACTCAGAATTCATCTGATTTTGAAAAAGAAAAACCTTTTACTTGGAGACAAAGGTAAGCCACAGTACACCTCAAACTAATTAAAGATGAATCTCTTCTGGAACAATGGTACAAAGAAAAAAGCAAATTATATTTTATAACTCAAACAAAACAGTCATCCACCAAAAGAATATTGCCTTCTTTTAATTATTAGGATAAATCATTCCATGGAAAACTGTTTGGCACATAGTGAAGATAAGAAGATGATAAATACAATACAAAACAATGAAAGGAGATAGAGTCTCTATTCAAGCAAACTCATCCTAGTTGCAAGTGAAACCCTGAGGGACCACATACCAAGTTACCTCAGAAGCCTCAAAATGTCAATGGTACTTCATATAAGACCATATAAGGTCATATAAGACCTTCATATATAATCTAGGCTAAGACTGATCCAATTTAATTTTTAATAACTAGCTGTTAGTAGCATTCTGATTAATATAAAACACTGAAACTCTTTTTTCAAAAATATTCGTAGTTGTGAGGAGAAAGCCATTATAGGTATGTTATTCACTAAGTATGAGTTGAGTAAACATGGAGCTGGAGGTTTGTGCTTGAGTAGGTACAGCAGTGAACATTTGGTGGTAAGGCAGTAGGTTGGAGCACAGCCTAGGATCTGCTTGAGTTCCATTACTGAGTAGCCTCCCTTTTTCTAGAGACATTCATGGTACTGAGTATCCAGGTGAATTTCTAGAAACTTTCTATACCTCTGATTTTGAGACTCACAGCAGGTGCTTGGACTCTACACTTGCAAGAACTCTGGTAACTTTGCTCCTTGAAGAAAAAGAGGGAGGGAGGGAGGGGGCGAGGGAAAGAGAGAAAGGAAGAAAGGAAGAGAAAGAAAAAGAGAGAGAGAGAAAGAAAGGAAGAGAGAGACAGAATGAAAGGAAGAAAGAAAGAGAGAGAGAGAAAGAGAGAGAAAGGAAGGAAGGGAGGGAGAGAGAAAGGAAGAAAGGAAGAAAGAAAACCTAATGTTACTTTTATTTATTGTTTCCCTGAATCAGCTAATCAGAGTTCCTCCTGGTGCTTGGATGAGGTCTCTTTCCCCAGGCAGATCTACCCAATCTATGACAAGGTTTCCTGGCAGTGCTGAGAAGACTGCTTACTTCTCACTTTTCTTTAGGTCAAGAGACCCATGCTCTAGTTGTAAACTTTCAAACTCATCTGGTGAGCCTAGGAAATTTATGTAACTTCTTTGTGACCCATATTTCCAGTCTGTGAAGGAGGAGATTAATTTATCCAACAACTATTCCTTGTAAGCCAACAATGTCCCAGGCATAATTACATATGTTAAATAGTGTACTCTATACCCAACACTACCAGTCTCCTGGAACTTACATCCTAGGAAGGGGAGCAGAGCCAGAAAATTGTAAAGGAAGAAAATCAATAGACAAAGTCTCAAAAAGTAGTCTACAGAAAATAACACAGGGAAAGGTGAGACATTCAGCCGCAAGGAGATGAAATCTATGCTCTTACTCTACCAAGGCAAGAGATCACAGTGGCTCTTGGAGTAGTACTAGACATGTTCAGGATAGCAAAAAGATAAGATTTACTATAGATTGGACCCAGGGTGGTAAAGACAACACGAATCGAAGATGAGTCCTAGTTTTTCTTTCCAGCACCAGCACAGATGAGGTTGGCAGTTACTGAGCTGGAGAAAAATGGTAAAGATCGAGTTTGAAGGGTTGGTAAATCAAGAGTTCTGTGAGCTGGTTGTTAGATACTGCCCTACATGATTTCTGAGGTTAATTCCTCTTACAACATCTGTGACTTTAGGTTATGATCAAATAAGCCCTTTTGAGAGATGAAAGATGGTGAGAAATAAGCTATACCCATGTCAGTGAGTGACTGGGGAAGGATAGAAATGGTGGCCAAGAGAAGCTAAGACGTATAAAAGACGTGGGAATCTCGTTGGTAAAATCGTGAACTCGGGTGCCTGATTCACTGAGTATTTAGATCAAAAAAAGACAAAGAAAAAGATTGTTTATCTAGAGCCAAAGTCTTTGGAAACCTAGAAGATTGCCTTGGAGATCCATACGTGACATATAGTAGATGGTTCACACATCTGGAAGACAGGAGTACAAAGCAAAGATGGTGGAGATCTTTCCAGCTGCTGATTTGTACAAGAGACCTTGTTTTCTCTTTCTTTTTTTTAAGTTTCTATTTATTTAAGTCATCTCTATACCCAACCACCCAACGTGGAGCTTGACCTCATGACCCCAAAATCAAAAGTTGCATGCTCTTCTGACTGAGCCAGCCAGGCGCATCTATTCTTAAAGAATAAATGGCTTAGGACACTATAGGAATATGCCTGGGTGGGTTCAGTGTGAAACCTGCATTTTATTTTGTGAGGGCTGGACTTATCACTTCAGAAGTGTGAAAACAGGTGTGAAAAACATTCCCCCTTCCCCACCACCATTTCTTCTAATAAACGCTTTATTTTTTTTACAAACCTTTACCAGGACAAAATGATTGTAAATATCCCACCGTCCTTATTCCCCAGGCCTATGCTTCCCCATCTCCAACAGAATGTCTAAAGCTCCTAGGATCCAAAATGTGGCATCATGATAAGTTCAGGGAGAAAGAGGGTTAATTGCTCCGGAACGCACTTTCATTTCACTTCACTTCAAGGGACTATACTTAAAAATACTGATTTGCAGCATCTGTTTCATAAAGAAGATGCTCCTGAAATGTTATGAGGAAGCATGAGGAATATTTCTGCCCCCTTGAAAGAGACCAGGTTGCTGAAGCTACCACCAGGGCCCAGGACAGATGACAAACTGTAACTGTTCCCGTTTACAACCAGAACCAGATACAACCAAGGATCATGGAAGATGTTGCAAACGAAAGCATTTTATAAACAGCACTGTAATGTGTAATAGAAGATGTGACATTTGTGTTGTGGTTCAGTCATGAAGAAGTGGATGTTGGCTGTCAGTGGATGGAATTCCTTAAGGCTGGATCATAAATGTGCTATCACAACCAAAGCTAGTTTTAACAATCTAAGCAATTGCCATTGCTGAGAATGGTGGCTTGACATGTACGGCATCAATCTGACCATAATAGTTTCACTTCAGCACCAGATACTTGGCATTTAATAGCACTGAAAAAGGTAATGGGTGGTTTTTTCACGCCTTTTTATATTTGGTAAGTGATAGGTTCCACCCAGCTAGGGTTCCAATTTATTTTAAATAATAGATTTTACCGAAAACCTCACCAAAACCCCTACGGTCTATACTTCTATTTAATTTTAACCTCTTCTTTAAAGTACAGAGGCTGATATACCCATGAAAATTATCTCCTGGCACACTTACCTTTGCAAATACATTTTATCTCATAAATTTGTTTTATACCCTTCTTTCTTACCCACAGAAATTGCTGGCTCCACTATTTGTTCTCTCTCCTCTTAATACCAGCCATTTTCTGATGCTATTCTAGGTTTATGTGCATACAGGTCTCCACTGGAATAGAAAATATATTATTTAGTACTTTAGTCTTTCCATCCTCTCCTTGATCATATTTAAAAAACACTTTCTTCTTTTCTTTCTGTGGCAGTAAGATGAGAATATAAAAGAGACATATACCACGCACCACATATTTGTAAAGCAAAAACAATATTTAGAGTATTTGGCTTTGTTTTAACCAATGTGCTGAATTTTCCTAAACGCATGTCCTCCTTTATGATTTGCCAAACGACACATGAATTTCTTTAACATGAGTTTTTATGAGATAAGGACCCAATCTCCATAAAGCCATTAGCACCATAATTCTCTCACCCAGGAAGCCACTGGATTGATGTTCCGATCACTGACTTTCAATGTGTTGGGCACCTTCTTTATATCCAACAATTCATGTGCACTTTCAAGTCTCAGTTTACACATATGATCAGAAACATTGTCCTAAGGCCAGTGCACACCATGCTGCCTCCACATCCGCATGACAAATCCGACGGCCTAAAAGGCCATTGTCAGCCTAACTTCATCTTGCTTATTAACCATTTCCTTTATCCTGGACAAAAAGACTTCTTGTACATGACTGTGTATTCTTCCTCTACTATTAGAAATTGTTGGGAGAGACCATAGCTATTGGGAGGAAATAAGCAATTCATTCTCACTCTAAGCACATCCAAGTTGTTGCCGTCTTTTCCAATTAATGCCTTCTGGAAGTCAAGTCTATACTGAGCTTAAAAAACAGACAGACAGACAAAAGCCAGAAAGCAGCAGTTAAGACACTCAGATCAATAAGGCTTCCTAAATTCACCACCCTTCAGACCAGAGTTAAGAAATTCCACTCAAAGGACATTCGAGTCATTAAATCCAAAACCTGTTCAAAATAAAAGGACAAAAACAAAATCAAAAACACAAAAACTCCATGGCTTTATTTAAGAAGTGCTATTTAAGCTATAAAGGATTTCCTGTTGGTCTTGTTTTCAATCATTTTATAGTGTTCTTTTGTTCTTGCATTACTCTATATCCAAATAATCACATATGTAAATGACTCAGTACAACAGTGGATGCCACTGACAATATAAACATTATCATTTATCCAGAAGCATTATATGCTCATGCAAAAATGGCATTAAAAGCTTGTGGTCAGATCAAAAACCACAACTATAATTGTTTATTTATATAGCTCACCATTATTCTGTAGCGTAAGTTTACATTTTCAAAAATCTCTAAACATCGCTGAGTTGGCCTTGGAAGAGTGAAAAATGCAACGCTCGCCTAAATGATTAAAGACAAACAACTTAGTTCCAAGCATGCAGCACGATGCTTTAATATGGAAATTATTTACTTTGCCCTGGCTTATAGTTTTCATTTTGATGCTGCCCTTGAAGCTCCATGATAACAGGGCCATTCAGTGGAATTTCTGCATTTTTCTCTGTAGTTCAGGGCAGCTGGTTTCTTTCCTCTCGAAGCAGAAAGCTAAAGTATATTTATCACTCTAACAGTGACTCAAAACAAACAGGAAGTCTTCATCAGCCGGCTCCTGGGCATAGCTGATATTAGGTACTGGCAGAAAGGAAACAGAGACCTCATTCTGTGGAAGTCCGACAGAATGTTCATGCAGATGCGGCGATAACAAAGTTAGGGATGCTCCAAATGACCACCGTGTTCTCCCAAGATTAAGTGCCCTCGCAACGCTCGCCAGTTTTCAGAGTCTGCGAAAATTCCTCAGGAGTTTTCCTTTCCATTTCAGTTTGAAAGAGTAGTTTGAACTGGATACCACGAGCCTTGTGAACCTATGCGCCAAAGAAAACCTGGGAGGGAGCTATTCTGGGAGATTTGGCTTTGATCTGGTTGCTAGGAAAAAGCCCTGCTTTTGTCTGCAAGTATTCTGAATGGCTCCTTCAGTCAGAATGAGGCCTGCAGGTCACTGTCTGAATTAAGTGAAGAGGATTTTTTTTTAATGCTAAAAATGAAGTTGTCGCTGTGTGCCATAATAAAGCTGGAGAGAGAGGACGGTGCCGCTGAGCGACGGCAACAACTTAAACTCCAAGGTAGACTGTGAAAATCACCGAAGCGCGCTTGCAGATCAAATGCATGCAAATATTCCTCAGTGGCACATATGTTCCTAGAGACGTTTGCCCTCACCTCCTTTTTCAAAGAAAACCTGTGTCGGATTCAAAGCCCACTTTGTTTTGATTAATAGAAATTTTTGCTATCAAACAATGTTTTCACCTTCTAAACAACTAGAAAGGTCAAACATTCACACCTAACTTTTTGCAGCTAAACCAAACTCGAAAGGTGGGGCGGGGGGGACTGCAAACTACTGATACTGAATCAAAAATGATTAGGCAATACACTTTGGGAGGTCCTTTAAGAAAATTTTTTCTTTATTTGTTGACTAATCTCCTTGTTTATGATAATGCTCATACCTTTGTAGAAGGACTTTACAGCCATTATCTAATCTTCTCAGATCCTGGTGAGGTAGAAAGCGAGCAAATCTTATCTCCATTCTCCAGATGAGGACACAGAGACACAGGGAGGTTGAGTAACAAGCTCACATTTTAAGTGGTACATTCTCTCCAGTTGGAAAAATGACAGTAGGGCTCCGGCTTTGCTTTTCCGGGAATGGGGCTGGCTTTTCACCCAATCACTCACATGTTCACCAGCCCCCTTTCAGGCCAGCATTTCTACCGTGACCAGACTGAATCGCCACACAACCTGTTGGAAAAGTACGCAGCCTCCTGGCCCAAGTGAGGCTCACACCCTTGACCTTCGTTTCTTCGGCATCTGGTGCCAATGAACTGAACCGCACACTGAAAGCCACAGTAGCTCAAAGCAGAATGGGACCAATCCAAAAAGCTCCATCACTCCCTTCTACATAATTCTGGAAGAGGAAAGAAGGCATTATAGTTCATGAACTTACCTAGCATCGCTGTCTCTCAAGTTTGAAGCATATTTTACATTCCAAGCAAACCGTAACATATGCAATATAAAGGCAAAACTAAGAGAGCTGAGAGGTAAACTACATGAATAAGAATTTAACCACAGTAAGAAAAAAATGAACGAAGGGAAAGCGTACCAAGGCCGGCACCTTCAGGACCACAGCATCTTCATGGGCATGCGGAGTCTCCTCCCTTTTCTTAGTGGTATAGGTCAAGCCGGTAGACATAGAGAAAGGTAAAAATGAGAGCGATCCTTCTCCAAATAATATCAGTCACCCCTCTCCTGCACTCTCACTCTTTTTAGGTTTATTGAGATATGATGGATATTCCTCTTTTAAAGGAAGTAACGACCCTGATTGCACAGGAGACGTTCTAGGGAAAATATATGCAGAACAACTGTAATGTTAACCAGACACAAACCCACCACCAGGTGAGGGGAAATTATCTCCTGAAAACAGGCTGAGGAAGTCTCTATTCTATCCGAGCACCTTCTAGAGGCTTCAGACCCGGGAAGGCAGCCTGGCCTATCTTCTGGAATACAAAATTCCCTGCAGAACACCAGGCAGAAAAAGTTCAGGAAGCTCAAAACAGACGCCACTGCCAAAAAAACAGAAGTGTTCTCAGGGCAGCATATTCTCTCCCAGAATGTTTCCTAAGTTACTCAAATTTCTTCTCAAACTGCAGATACAGTTGTGTAGCGGTGAACACTATGAAAATGTCCTTAATCTAGCTCAGAAAGCTACACAGCTGAGCTCGGTTTTGGTATCAAGTACACAGATCCTGAACTCTGCCAATCCAGAGCTACCAAGTGCTCTATGCCCAGCTCCGAATGTGGAGAAGGACTGAAATGTCTTTCCAGATCCATGAAGTGGCAACAGGCTAGCAGTACCCATTAGCCAGACCACACACTGGTTCTTCGAGCTTTGCAGAAGACCAACACCCCCAAGACCCCCAGCCGAGTGGGACCCAAACCCTGGGGCTTGCACTGCCCTTACTTCTTCACTGCTGCCTTGTGCAAACATTCCAGCAACCCAGGAGAACTTGACATTCATTTCTCACAGTGTCACCATGGCTAGAGCTAAGCAAAAGCCAAAAATGAATTAGGTAAATATAGGAGTTTCGGGCGCAAATTCAGCAGGTGAATTTATTTGCAAATTACGCTTTTGAAGCTTCTCATTTAAGATTCTCTTTAGAGACATGGTAGGTAGGGAATTTTATCATTCTTAAAGTAAAGCAAAGCAGTATTTGATTTCAATATTTGGTGCATAGCCAATCATACAAAAAATACTTAATAAAAGAATCCTTTTTGAAGTTATTATGCATTTATTACAGGATTATCGATTTCAGTAATGAGAATTTTATTGTTAGTATTGGGTTGACATGAGACAATTTTTTTCCTGGAGATTTCTCTATCATTTAATTGAGTCACCTTATTCCTTCTGCCCCAATACACAACTGTTCCTGTTATTCTTTGAATTAATTTGGATAAAAGCCTTCTACAAAAGCCATCTTTCTGGATCCACAACCTCCTCTCTGAGCATTTGTTAACACATTACATTATACTAAAGTGAATCCACCCACAAGAAATTAGACAATCTATCCTGGTTTTAATATTTTTTGAAGGCTTACAAAGTGCTAATCACTAAAGCAGTGATTCCCAGCCCTAGTTTTGTGATAGCCTGGGGTATCTCCAATTGCCTCATAGATCTTAAAAAAACAAAATTCAAAAAAAACTTTCAAAAGAAAATTAATTATAATTTTTATTTCATTTGAAATATAAATATCTGCCATTGCAGATAGGAAGTGTGTGTCATGGTAGGACTTGGTGGTCTGGAGTCTTGTTAAAAAAGGAAAGAAAAAAACAAGCAACAATAACCCATTGAAACTCCTCAAAGCTCAAAATCATTATGCTTCCTCCCCACCAAAAGAAATACTATTCTTATTCCTAGGAACAGAAATTCCAACACACACCTTCTTACAGGCACAAAAAGGAGCTGGGACAAAAACCCATTCCAGGACATTTCCTCAAAAAGAATACAAATAAGGTGTGTCACACATTTTCATGAATAAAATAAACATGATAATATCTAATAATACCATTGCGCTATTATACGTGCCTAAATTACAGTTGTACTAAGAAATGAGAAAATCCCTGGAATAGGACCAGGATTGCTTTTTAATTGTCCATTAGAAAAAGCAAAGAATAAAATCGCCTGCTATGATTTCCTTTTGAGATCATTCACCTTATTTTTAAAATACGAAATCAAAAGCATATTGAGACGCATGGTGAGGCTGAGCAATGAAACCGAAGCAAACTGTCTCCTCTCCTCAGCTCAGACTCAGCAGCTACAGCAAGCCCACAGTGCCAGCTTGAGACTGGCAAGGCAACTAGCATTGCACAAAACAAAATCTTAATTTTTCAGTTCCAAGCTGATTCCACTGAGACCATCTCTCTCGTCTCACCTTTTCTTTCTTTCTTTTCTTTTCTTTTCTTTTTTTTTTTTTTTAATTTTCCTGAATCAAGATCTTTCTATTTCAGGATGTTCTTCCATTGTGCGAGATGCCCCCTAAGCCAATGGAAAAAGAAAAAAAAAAAAAGAAAGATGACGCTTTTATTTCACACAAAGATTCCTCTCCCGGGGCCATATTCCATGAATGAATAGCTTGTAGGACACACCGCTAATAATAAACTCCACCAACTGTGCCAACACAAGTGTGAGAAATGCACAGGGAGGCAAAGGCTGGCCAAAGGAATTCTCCCATACCTGCAGTGGCTGAGTCCTTCCAAGAAAGCTGTTGAGTCTGCTTGCTTACATACTCGCTTATTTGCCAGGAAGGTATTCCTTTTAAAAAGTAAAAATAAATAGTTCCTACAACCTCCTTCTTGTCTTGAAGTCACTATTTCTACTAGAAAATAAACCTATAAACCCCATCTGTTAAGATACTGGAGAACTCTACTGGACAAAACATACCAACATTTGTTGTAGGAGCAATCCCAAACTGACTAGAAAAGGAACTGGGAACAAGGAGGTCATTTCCCATTCAAATTTAAATGTCACCACGAAATAGTGTTGAAAAATCAAACCCATCAAGAGTGATTGCACATGTCACAGACTCATCTCTTCTGACCTCCCTAACACTTGTATGAGAGTGTTATTGTCACTGAATTGCCTGGATTCCAAAGAGCATTCCAGTTGAGCTCTCACCCACCCTGTGGATTAACTAACACCACTTTCTTCTCCTTTTAAATCTCAGGTTTGTCCGCCTCACTCCCCCACCCCACAACACAAAATGCTTTTCGTCTACCTAACCACCCTCAGTTAGCTGGTATGCAAAGAAGAAAGCGACTTGGTCAATTGTTGAAATGGAACATAATTAGAAAATATAGCCGCATAGTTTAGTCCACAATCTACCTCACTTACTGGATAAAACCTAAGCTTCTCCCCATTACTCAAGCCATCCTCATTCCCATTCTTTTCATTCATTCTTCATCTATTTAACAAGTATTTATTGAGCACCTACTACATTCAAAGCACTTTGCTAGGCACTGAGTTTGTAGCACTGGAGAAGACAAAGCCAGTCCCGTTCTCTGAAGCCAAAATTCTCCTGGAGAGAAACAGACAAAGATGGAGATTGTCTTAAATAACTTTGGGAAGTTATAAGAAATACAAAGAAAATCAAATTGGATGGAGACACACAGACTAATCTGAAAATAGTGACCTTCATAACAAGTGAGGGAAGAAAATAGTCATGGTTATAACATTTCAGGTTGGTTGTCCAGAGAAGGGCTCTCAAAGACTAAGATATTTGAGCTGATATTCTGTTAGAAGAGCCAGTCAAAAAACAACAAGAAAAAGAAAAACAGAAAAAAGAGTAAAATGCCCTAGAGTGAGAACGAGCTTGGTGATTCCAAGGAACAGAAAGGAAGCAAGAAGCCTGAAGCATAATGAAAAGCAAAATAAAGTAAGCCTTGAAATCTGAAGGACTTGGAGCTTGGAATGTGTTCTAAATGCAACAGACAGCCTTTGGAGGATATCAGACAAGCAAGTGACTCCATCTGACTGAGACTTCCAAACCTCGCAAAGGCTAAGGAAGGATCCAAGAAGGGCAGATTCAAGATATATTTGAGAGTAAAAATAAGAAAAGGGATTAAAAAAAATAACTGCCCTTTTTTTTCACTTGAACAGATGAGTAGATGGTAAGTCATAACAGATGGAAATGTTTGGGAGGAATATTAGTCCCTTTCTTCTAGGTGTGAAAGGTAGAGACTCACTTAACCAAATTCGTCCCTCAGTGGTCCTTGGACACATGAAAAATGGACTTTTATCAGCTTTCCTTATGTTCTAGTGTCCTATTTGAATCACATTATTCTAGATTGCTGGCATGTTTTTCTACTCCATTTACATCAGTTTCAAACCCTAGTTTAATATCCAGCTCCTCTAAGATTTTGCTGATTAAAACTCTTCTCCTAATGATAATGCCTTATTAATATCCATTCTTTTCATTTTTATTTTAAATCTTTTACTCTATTTTATACTTAGCTCTACAGAATTGAGACAAGATCCTTTGGCCTTCCTCTCTTTTTCAGACCCTCCAGCCCCTCCAAACCCCCACCCCCCCAGGCCTACTTCCCAATGCAACATATTCCCAACAGCCCACCAAGATCTGTGTTACCCACCATGAGCTTGGCTCCCTCTCCCCCCACCCATTACTGTTCCAGAAAGACTCCCCCTCTCCTTAGCTCCACCTGCCACACAGTCCAGTCAATCTTTTAAGACCTAGATCAAGGGACCTCTTTCCAAGAACCCATTGTTGACCCCTCCCCAATCAGAGGTGATCTCTCTCTCCCATCCCCTAGGAGGCAGTGGAGTATAATGGTTGATGTCTCAGGCTCAGGGGTCAGATTCTCAGTTCACAGGCCCACCTCTGCCTCGGGCTAAGCTGCGAGCCCCTGGGTAACTCATTAATATGTATAGATCTCTGCGGATTCATCTGGAAAGTGTATGTGGGGCAAGGGATGACATAAGAGTACCTGTAACTCAGAGTCCTAAGGATTGAGATAACACACCTGAAATATATCACATAGCCCCTGACACATAGTAAGGACTCTCTGGTACTCCATATTTTTGTTATTTTCATTTCAGCATTCTTTGGCTTTCTGGGAAAAAACAGTCTATACTGTGGTTGCCTTTAACCATCAGATTAAAAGCTCCCAGAGAATATACTGGTGCTTTCTTGATCTTTCTATTTAGTAGATATTTTATGAATATTTATTGATGAATGAAGGTAAACATAAAATAAACAATTTTAGGGGCGCCTGGGTGGATCAGTAGGTTAAAGCCTCCGCCTTCAGCTCAGGTCATGATCCCAGGGTCCTGGGATCGAGCCTCGAACGGGGCTCTCTGCTCAGCAGGGAGCCTGCTTCCTCCTCTCTCTCTGCCTACTTGTGATCTCTGTCTGTCAAATAAATAAATAAAATCTTTTTTTAATAAATAAACAAACAAACAAACAATTTTAAGGATTTTCATTTCTTTTTCCCAAATACATTGATTCTTCTTAAAGCAGAAATGACACCTTTTCATCTATTTTAAAATTCCACATTGCTCATTATGCACAAATACTGTGCAGTATAGTACACAGTCTATATTTTAAATAATTTTTAAATTTTCTGAATTGGTAAACCTTCCTGTTCAATACAAGTAATGCATATATCATGCTAAATTCACCAGGAATTTAGAAACAGAAAACTATCTCTTCATTTAACCTAAACAGAAGGAATTACAATGGGGCATCATTCCAGCTCACAGAAATCTTCAGGCCTCTGAAGACCCAGAGTCAGGCAGGAGGTTCTTGTTAGTGACATGTGCTCTCTCATCTACATCAGTTAATGTTTATTGGACAAAGCATGGATGCTGTGTGTCTTGTACACATTTTCTAAATGTGAAGACACTATGTCTGCTGTCTTACCTGTTAAGAAAGACATCACTCATGGCCATAGTAAATAATAAAAAACACACATATCTCTATAGATTTATGAATAGTATTGTATCTCATCTCACAAGAGAAGAAAACCCTTTAGTGAATAGGTAGATCTTGATGGGCTTTGCAACATGACAAAGTCTAGTAGAGAAACAGAGGTGAAGAATGTGGATTTGAAACTAATCTAAGGATCAGTTGTGGCTTACTTTTTTAAAAAACTAAAGACAGCATGCTACAAGTGGGGTAAAAACGATTAAAAGATAAACTTGGAGTCTCTACCTCTTTCTTCACAAAGCATCACTTACTCTGACAAGGATTTCCTAGAGTTTCTGGTAAACATAATGTCCTGAACTTTGTCCCTCTATTATCCCACATCCCAATAATTACAGATGTAAATCATACAACCCTACCCAAAGAATGTCATTTTCCCCTACGGATGAGCTAGTATCAAAGCTCCATAATAATTATGTCCCAATATACTCCCACCGTAGTTTTTGTCTGTTCATCTGTTTTGTCTTCGTTCACCCTTCTGTCCTTCGTTTCTTCCTTCCCTTTCTCTCCCTTTTCCTTCTGAATTTTCCAGCATTTGTGAATAATTTGGTCAACCCTTCCAGCTGACCGTCTCTGTCTTCAGTCACTCGTCAGCAGCTATATTCTTTTCCACAGATTGAGTTATTTAACTGTGCAAGTTCTTGTCTCTAATACACACTCTTTTTCCCCCGGTTGAGTTATAACACATACTTTTTTCATCAACCTCTAAAAAAAGTAACAAAGACTCCGTTCTTACACACAAACTCAAGAATCCAGGGTAAGTTCTCACGGAGCATCCATTTAACTCTCAATATTTCCATGTCATGATCTACCTATATGGCAGACCCTGAATTCTGATTTAAAAAACAAACAAACAAACAAACAAACAAAAAAAAAAACCTTGTCCAATTCTATCGGTATAATCCCTGTCTCTTGATGAGATAACTATTGTCTGCTCTGTTTCTTAGTTTCTACGTACTTCTTTGTATCTTCAGAGATTCACCTCTAGTAGAGCCTCCTTGGATTACACAGTCCAATTAAATAAAATGTTGGCCTATGTCTTTCTTCCTCATGGATTATTTCTCTGCCTAGCTACTAGTAGTTATATTTCCATTACCATTCCAGTTAACTACATGGCAAAACCATAATCTCAAATACGTTTAAGTATTCAGGTCTATTCTGAAAGTGACAGACCGCTCCTAATTTTGCCTCCCATATTTACTCCTCAAAATAGCTGTAAGAACATATCCACTCTTGCCCCTCCTGTTTGGCTGGTTTTTGGTTTTTGTTTTTTAATCTCCCTCCTCAATAAAACGTATATTAAAATGAAGGATATTTATTTTAATTTGTCAAAATTGACCTTTGACTGCATTTGTTGGCCTTTTGTCTACTGAAACACTGGAACACGGAGAGCAATGAGTAAAAGATACTTCTGGAAGGAAAGACATTATCTGACATAGAATTATTATAATAATAGAGCTCTTTCCCCACCTGCTTCAAAACTAGCTCAGAATTTAGAAACTGAAGTACAATTACTTTAAGGGGAAATTTAAATAGAAAGTAAAAAGTTCATCTACTTTATTTCTTAAGTAGTAAGCTCCCACAAAGGTGAATTTTGTCTATTTACTGCTGAATCTCCATGCCTAGGACAGTGCCTGTCATATAACAGAGGTTACATCAATAAATAAATGTTAAATAAGTGAGCTTCTTTACCCAGAAAAATGTTGAAACTTGTTTACTAGCTGTCAAAAGTAGGTTCCTTCATGCATAAAATAGCATCAACTGTATAATTTGCCCCCACTTCCTCCTTTTGCAGAAAGCCAACAAAGAACTGTAACTTTTTACCTAAGGATCAAAGGTGTCAACCTATTGGCTCACATTACTTTAAAGTCTTGGATAACAGTCTTTGGTTATTTTTAGATAATTTCTTTTGTTTCAAGCTTGAAAAGAAGTATTAACAAAGATCAAAAAATAAATCACTGATTCAGAGCAGGAAAATGCATATTAAGAAGCTCAAAATATAGTATGTAGAGGCTGTGAGCTAACCTTCCCAGAATACAAGTCAGATCCAGCTTTAGATACTAAAGTACTATATTGGTCCCACTCGGGACCCATCAACATAAAAGGAATAAGGAGAGCTTAGAGAGTTGAAAGTCTGAAAAGGAAAGAGAAAAACAATTTAAAAATTATAGAGTGACCAGGCATCCTCAATACCTAAACCCATGAAGCCAAGAGGTAGAAAGATACAACCGAATTGTAACAACAGATAACTCTAGATTGTGAAATTTTGGGTGAGTTTATTCTCGCCTGTAATTTCCAAACATTCTACAGTAAGTATTTAGAACTAGTGCAGTCGGAAATAATAATAACAACAATAAAAATACATATACTTTTAAAATCGAGGGGGAAAAGCCAAGGGTAAAAATCAGATGATAGATGAAGAAAACTTAAAGAATTAAGATTACATGGGCAAAAGGAGAGAACGCATATTGGTGACTTAAAAGCCTTCATTGTTTAAAACAACCACTTACCTAAATCTATTGCAGAACACATAGGATGGGCTTATTTCTTACTAAATAATCATACACACGTGTGTGTGCCTAAACCTACACATACAACATATACACGTGCCCATGCACATTCTTACAGGGAGTGAGGCTCCTAGAGAAAGGGTAAAGGCACACAAACCGTGTGAAAAAGAAAAAGCGCCCCTAATTAGGACATCACTCAAGCAGCAATTCTCACAGACTGATGAGATGTGAAGAAGGGAGAACAGAAACAGAGGGAAAGGAGTGGCCCTTCCCAAGAGGACCCAGAAGGATGTCAGGACAAGGAGACCTATTTCGAATTAATGTTGAAATACAATGCCTCTTGCACCACAATCAAGGTATGCCCATGGAAGTGTCCGACGTGTGAACATGCCCTCTGGAGCAGGAGAATGCTCAAGGATCACTCACCTACCATCTTCCAGGCCGAGGGTTCTGGATAGCCCAAAACGATACCGGATTAAGCCGTCTCTCTCCTAGGGTGATCAGAAATGGAAGGTCTTGTCAAAAAGAAAGAAAGGACTCCAAATTAAGCTCTTTTTTGCTCCCCGAAGCTGACTGGAAGCACTCCTCCTAGCTCCCTATCTTGATCCAAAATTATCTGGAGGAAAACAGACCCTAACCTAGTGTAACCTCCTCGACCCGTCCTGAAGCGGAGGAGTTGTGTCAGTCTTCACAAAACTGCTACTTGTGTCCAGTTTTTCCCTTTCCAGTTGTCATAGGAATAGTAAAGAAGAAATCAACATTACCCACATAATAAAAGGTGGCCTCTCTTGAGGATCATAATTGCAACAAAAAGACATTTATCAAGAAAACGTGTTTACTCAGAGGCATGGCCCTACCAGCAGAAACACCAGCTCGTTGGCAGGTACTATGGTCAATTGGGGAGCGAGCCGGGGGACACATGGGATTTCCCTGGTTCTGGAAATCACATTGTATAGGTAGTTGTCTACCTTTGACCTCAGGACAATTGACCACATATGTCTAGGATTAGAATGTTTCAGGTCAATTCAAACCTTCACACTGGATCTGGACCAAGCAGATACAAACCACAACCAAATCTAAACCTTTCCTTTAGGACGGGAGCCCCTTCTAAGCTCTCCAATTTCCTCAGGCAGTGCTACAGCTGAAAACGCAGCCAAAGAGTATTTAACAACAAATTCGACTGGCTTCCTTCTTCATAGAGGAATAGCGAGGATTTACCCCAGCACCAACAATGTGTCAGTGACTACCCTGAACACTCCTCACCCTCTGTTTCTTTGGGATCCTTTGGGAGGCGGTTCAGTCCTGACTACTCTCTCTAAAGTTCAATTTGAAGAAATTCAAAATTCCTAGGGAGTCCCCCACCAGCAGTAGTCAGAGAGGTAGATCTAGAATAAGTCCAGGAGTAACCCAGCCCCAGTCACTTCAAGACAGATGAAGGCTACATAGTACAATTGGATAAGGAAGACAGGAAAATCGTCTTATTATGGAAGGCCCACATCATGACTTCGCATCAGAGCAAATTCGGATGGAGTTCCAAACCTGAATCGTTCTCTTCAGGGTTACTGACCCATCTTATCTGGCTCTCACGCAGATCACTCACTCATACTCTCTCTCCATCCCTCTCAGCTCTAACCTCTGCTCTCCTGAGACA
This sequence comes from Mustela erminea, assembly GCF_009829155.1. Lineage (NCBI taxonomy): Eukaryota > Metazoa > Chordata > Mammalia > Carnivora > Mustelidae > Mustela > Mustela erminea. The sequence goes on from NC_045621.1 coordinate 85,737,453, forward strand.
GAATGGGTGCACGGAATTGGTAAGAGGTGACAGATCAAAGGGCAGCGTCACCCTGCTTGTCCCAGGGTGTTAGCCCTAGGGCTGACCTGCTACTCTCACTTCTACCCACAACCCTTTTGTTTTCTGATATGTACGAAGCTTGACCAGAAACCTTTCCCTCTCCCCAAGCCCTTCTCCCCACCCTGTCTTCCTTTTCCTATCTCATCCCCTCTATTGCCCATGCACTCACACAGACACACCTTCTCGCATGTAGCCCTGTTGCTTCAAAGGGCATCAAGTTCTCAACAGAGAGAAAAGGCAGCCTTCAGACCTCACTGAAGTCATGTACTTACACCCCAAGTCAGAACCTGACCTGGTTCGGGGGCAGTTTCCACTTACTAGTTTCGCAGTCACTCCTCAGTACCACACAGAGATCCGTTTCAAATAACTTTTCTTAAATTGGAGCTCGGACAGCCCACATTTAAGGGCAGGTACTAAAACAAGCCAGAATTTTTTTTTCTGCCTCACTTCTTTCAATACGGCTGGCAAAAGATGACCAAAGTAACCCTTGCGCCTGTTTCTCTTTGTTTTCCACGACTTGGGAACCTGCAACAACTCGGCTACATGTCAAACAATGCAGAACTGTTTTGGTGGTAGCAGCAATGTGCCCATGGGGAGCAGGGCCACACAGGTGCTGGAGAGGCCCCTCTTTAAACATCAGCATTGCCTCCCAGATGTGTCCTTCTTAGCATCTAACACTCCGTGATGCCAGGAAGCAGTCCCTCCACCTGTCTTAGGTAGGGAGCTCTCCACTCCGCGCCCCTTCTGGTCTGTACTGAAGAGATGGGAAGGGAAAAGCCTCAAAGGTGGGGAGTTACAAGTTTTTGTGCAGCAACGAGGCGGCCATATCCTTCTGCTTTCCCCTGAAAAATCAAGCATCACCTTATCGTTTCCTCACCAAGATTAACTCCTGCTTCCTGAAGAGTATTTCTGAGGTAGAAAGCAGAGGTGGTGAAAAAAGGGGGAGCTGAAAAGTCCAATCTGTCAAGCTCCATTTTAGAAGAAAGGAAAACTGAAAAGTGAACGTATTTAACATGAGCCATTTCCTGCACTCAGGAGGGAAGAAAGCACGCTAGTAACTGTGCAGGAGGAGATCCGCACTGGTGTTATCTCTGACCTGCAGCTTAGCCCCAGTGTCTCAGCTGCCAAAAAGCTCCCATTCAACGTTGTGCTGAGTTCATCAATGCTCCACGTGTCAGGATCCTAACAGGAAAAAGCAGGACAGACAGTCTCTCCATTCAACCGCCTGGGGACCCCATGACAACTAAAATCCCTTCGCAGACCGTCCGTATCAACCTTCGGCAGGTCAGAGCACGCAACCCCTTCAGAACCACAGGCTCAGGCCCACACCCTTTCCCCTTGTCAACATTGTCACTTTAAACAGAACATCGAGCCTTATCACGAAACCTGAAGTAAGTATGACAATTAAGATGGATTGCAAAGCCTGCTTGTGCTTCACAATTAACAATCACTTGGCAGCGGGTTCCACGCAACTGTTGGGGGGTATGGCAAGAACTTTATCCCTGCTTAGTGTTGCATTAGCATATTTAGTAGGCTGCAAGACATAATTCCTAAGATAGGAACATATTTTTGTCTTTTTTAAAAATCTGCAACTAAGCTATAATATGTAGAAACTCTGCACCAGGCAATCAACGTGCAAACACCAAGACAGAGCCGGGGAGGAGGATGGCAAGGGAAGGAAATGCGCCCCAGCGCGGATGCTAACCCCGACCCGGGGCTGCTTCCGGTGTCACAGGCTGGCTGGAAAACTGTGGCTCCTTCCCACCGGTGGCAGAATTTAGTGGGAGCTGGTAGTACCCCAGTGCTGTTGACATCAGGTGATCACTCCGTCAGAGCAGACCTACATGCTTTAATCCCACATATGGTGGGGGGGGGGGGGGAGGCAAACAACAACAACAACAAAAAAAAACCAGAAAAAAAACAGACCCTGAGATGACCCTAGTGGTTCCGTAGCAAGCTCTGCATTTTTCAGAAAAAGCACCTCTTCATTCTCAGTCTCTGAGTAATAAACAGTGCTGATAAAAATCACAAAGACACTTCACTCCACAAATGTAAGGCCTCTTCATCAAACTTGCCATTATTTTCCCGTTACTTGCTGGCCCATCTGCCACGCTGATGAAAAGGATCGGCGAACACCCAAACTGGACCAGTTACTGAAAACACAACCGGAGGGACCGCCCCAAACTTCTCCAGCGTGCTTATTACGTATGTTCAGCCCTCAAGTCCAAGCAGGCCCTGGATGGGGGCTGGGGAGGGAAAGAAACAGAGCCAGATCTTTCTGAGATAGCCAGGACTTTGTCTTTCTTGACATCTGGGCTGCAAGAAGGCAGGATATCCTGCCAAATATACTACAGCTGTGAGACCCACCTTGTGATTTAAGACACTGCAGAAGCTGAGGAGCACAGAGGACATAGGTGTGTTTTCTGAGAAAGAGACCTCACCCTTTACCTCCAGCAAGAGAAAACACACGCGTATGCGCGCGTCCGCACTAGAGCGTGCCCGCACACCATCAGTTTAGGTGAGCAGCTCTCCAGTTGCATAAAAGAAAGCATATGAAAGTAACAAATGCAATTTAGCACACAAAGTCTTTCTTTACAAAATCAGGAGAGTAGCAGATTAAAGCACCTGGCAGTCTTGGCAGGCCAAAAGAAAATCTAAGCTGTGACAAAACAAAACAGGTGTACAGGTATAAAACTCTTGCTTTCCAATAATGCCCCTCTCTTCACTGGAATGCTTTGACAGGTGCAGAAGTTCAAGTTACAGTGGGGAAATGGCAAATAAATACACAGCATTAGCGTCTGACGTGCTTGCTGAGCACCGGGGATGTTAATAACTGGCAAGGTACACTAATCTCTGATTGCAACATTTGGTTTACCTTAATCTGGAGGGACAGCTGTATTAAAGAGGGAATTATACTAATCAGTTCAAGGCCCTTGCATATAAAACTTCCCATTAGGCTTAAAGTACACCAGCTTATGCTCATTCTCTAGGAGCCTTACATCTGGTTCTGAATAAGGCTGCCTCTCATTTGCAAGGTACAAACTGAAAACAAGGGGGAGGGGGGCTGACAGTTGCTGGAGGATGGGTGATAGAAGAGTAAGCTACTAATTCTTTGAAATTTTTAACAGCACAAAACTAGCTTCTAGGCATCTTAATACTAAAAGAAAAAAAAAAAAGAAAAAGAAAAAAAAAAGCATGTGTTATCAACCCTAGGCCATTTTTTCCTGTTACCGGAGGTGACCAACATAAAATAAAATTGATGATGTCAGTCAAAAACAGCTAAGCACAAAGCTTGGCTTTGTTATCTTAAGTCAGAAGGTATGATAGGCCATGCCATATGGCTCTAATCCGCCTCTATCTCCCATCACCTAACAGGAAACCTTCATGTAGCATGACCTTATTTGGCTGGTTCCAGGTTAGGGCTGCCCAAAGGGGATTTTTCTGTTTCTGCTATATCCAAAGGTTTATGTTGATTTTTTTCTGAGCCCTGCAAACTATAAATCCGACTGATTACTCTGCACTCTTTTGCTTGACTGAGCCTTTACAATCAGACATCCCCGTTAACAATAAGCTCCTAATGAATCAAACATCTATGGCATTAGTTTCACCTAGCTGCCTCTTTCCCATGCACTGTGCTGCTTTGTCAGACCTGGTTTGATGAGAAAAGCTAGTGACACTTGCTGCACCTATTGATAAACAATTCAGTAATGAGGGGCATAACAAAAATTACCTAAAACAACCTGATTAAAAATGACAGGCAAGGCTTATTCTATTGCTCTATAGCGAAGGTAACTCCAGCTCTGCATAGGGAAAATAATGAGGTAAAAGGAAATTTCCTTTTTTTTACCAAGGACTTCCCTTCCGAATGTGTGTTTATGGAGAGATTAAATTTTTCCAGTGATGTTTGAAATTCTTTTAGGTTATGTGATTATCAATAATGGTAGGGACTCAGAGAGAATTCAGGATGCTTGCCTTTCAACTTTCTGAGATGAACTCCCTTTTTCTGCTTAAACTTTCAGAATAACCAAACTAACTTTCTTTCTTCAATATGAGTTTAGTCATTGAGAAACTCAACAGCATAATGTTAATAATTAGGGGAGTGTAGTGTGGGCAGGAAAAGAGAAATTCTAAGATGTAAAAAAAATAAAATAAAATAAAAAAGTTTTGGGACAAAGTAGAAGAAATTGCATGAATGAAATCCTCCCTTAAAAGGAATAATTTCACCTTACCACGGACATTGAAGCTCCTTTTATCGGGGTCACCCAGCAGACCTTTGCAACTCGAAACAAGCTTATACCCAGAGGAGGCCAGGCTCTTGTGAAAGCTTGATTCAAAGACAGAAATGTGTGGGTTTTGCAATTGTGTGGCAGCATGTTGGGAGGGTTTCCACCAGTGCACAGATGCACTTGAAAATCAAATATGGACACGGGGAATGTTTTTTGGAGATGGAAAATGAGTGCTGATGACATGTTTATACTTCGCAGATGGATCCAGTACAGAACCATTTTTTGTAAAGACACAATATCCACCATTTGCTGAAAAAAAAATTTTTTTTTTGAGCAGCTACAAAATGGTGGCACAAAACGTGAATATTCCCATGATCCATGCCCCACCTGTTCCTCGGTCTTACAACTGTCTTCCATCCTGACTGTAATCAATGACTGTTGTAGTCTTATTTTCTTTTCAAATGTTATCCAAAAGAATATGAAAAAAGAAACACAAAACACAAAGGCATTTGGAAGAGCAAAATGATTTGCAATTAATTTGCTACATATGAAAAATTGGGAAATGACAAATGCTATTAAGTAACAAATGCTGAACCGAATCCTAAAAACTGCATTTTTAATTGGCATATTTTTTCCTTAAATTTGATACCAAATCAATTTTTGAATGTTTTCTATCTAGAGTCTAGAGTGGCTCCTTCATTCCTTCTTTTGGCCCCACCATAGGTCCCTTAGGTATTTGAATCTCTGGAAATTACAAATGCTGAGCATGGTATTAATACTATTTATTGCCTTATTATTGACACATTATAATGATAAGTAGTATCAATTATAATAACATGGAAAGGCACAATATGTATAGGATATGGGCTTATAAGAAGATAATCTACAGCATTAAAGTGCCAAAAAACATTAATAACATGATAAACTCTGCTCAATTGAAGTTATCAGAATAATCAAATCTTAGCTTATTGACACCATCAGTATTATTAAACTTGCCATCCCAGGTGTGAAATATTGACAAAAGTGACCCACTTCAAAAATACAGTGACTATAAAACAAGGAAGAAGCTATGGGTCTGAAACATAAAAGTTAATAGCTGAATAATTTAAAATAACAAAATCCGAACACATTTTCAGACCTGATGAATGAGTATGTTTTCCAAGTATGTTCAAATACATGACATTAAAGTTAATTTTTTTCTGAGTTTTGGTCAGACAAATTAACTTTTCCTGATGTTTTACCCTTCTTGCCATCTGTATTCATAACCTACTGAATTCCACAGCTAACCTTGAGTCAATCATATTTTTATTCTAAGTATTAGTCTGAAGTTAAGAATTAGAAATAGAATATGAATCACAGCAAATGGTCAAGCCAGCGAAGACTAGATAACAAAATCTTGAGAATATACATAAATCGACATGTTCTTTCAACCCTGTAGTTTTCTGGCAGTGTACCAAACACAAATCTGTCGACCTACATCCTGTGATTCTACACCCTGTTATCATCTTGAAACTAACAAAACCCTGTGTACCCTTCTCAAAATGAAGTAAGTACTCATCTTTACTGCTGGATTTTTCACACATGTGAGAAAGCCGAAACACTTATAAATCCTTATTTTTTTTCTATCCTTCATAAAAACAAAAGTTTTAGTCATAAGCTTAAGGGACTCTTAGAGTTCTGCAGAAAATGTTAGTACTCAGCCTAAATTAAACTTAATCAAACTTTGAAACAGTCAAGAAATATGAAAATATATCCTGTATATATGATGTCATGATGTTCTTAATAATCATTCAGCAAATGCATAGGACATAGAACTGGGGGAAAAAATAAGAGATCATTTGTTTCCATTTACTTAAAATATTAGGGAAAGGAGATCTGAGAAGTAATAGAACTATGCAACTTCACCTAACTAGATTGCTGGGAAATTGTATTTCCTGAGGTCTGCTTTATTCTACCAGACCATTTTGTTTGCAAATCTTGCAGTGTTTGATGACAGTGGACTAAGTTATTGGTCACCTATTCGCTAAGTATTATATTATCATATTATTAATACAGAGTTCAGAGAATATCACACTTAGAAAATCACTGTATAATGATATAAAAATTAATAAACTAGGGACGCCTGGGTGGCTCAGTTGGTTAAGCAGCTGCCTTCGGCTCAGGTCATGATCCCAGCGTCCTGGGATGGAGTCCCACATCGGGTTCCTTGCTCGGCAGGGAGCCTGCTTCTCCCTCTGCCCTGCCTGCCACTCTGTCTGCCTGTGCTCGCTCGCTCTCCCTCTCTCTCTCTGACAAATAAATAAAAATCTAAAAAAGAAAAAAAAATTAATAAACTAGATTCTGCCAGTTCCAGTTCCTAAATTGTTGCCTAGCTATAAAGCCAGCACCTCTTTAAGCTAACTAAGCTATTAGTCAGTAAGTTAATTATGTGATAATATATCAGGTCCCTGGTAACAAGCAGAAGTTATGTAAGGATGCTGTTAACCAAAGAATACCTTAAATATAGGGACCAAGGATGTTGATCTGGCCTTGAGACCGGAGAGATCCAGGGACAAAACACTCACTTTGTAATCCTAACCATGCCACAGATGACTCATTTAAGGAAGAACTAGAGAGCTTTCCTATATCAAAGTCAACACTGACTTGCAAGGTAGTAAAATGTCTGAGCTTTTTGGAGCTAGAAGTTCATTACAGTCCACTATTATCTTCTTGGCATCTTCTAAATAGAACAGCCAATATTCCCAAGTAAAGTCATCTTTACTTTACAAAGTTGAAGCAGTTTTCCCAAGTCCTAAGTTTAAAGGTGATAAAGCATGGCGATCCCACAAGCCGATTAAGCTACTTCCCAAAATGCTCACTGGTATCTACATAGTAGCTGGTGGAGGTCCATGGCTCATCACTTCTATCCCTAACTTCTGGTAGTGGTCCCAACTCTGCCACCCATTATAGGTAGTAGATGTGTAAGAAGAAAACATGTTTCTTTTTGCTGTGAAAGGGTATGGGTTCATCAGACGTTTATATTCCAAGAATCAAAAAGTTCTGAAGCAAATAATGCTTGGCATAAGTACAGAGAAGGGAAAGCTTCCATCAGTAAAATTCACAAATGTCTACCCAATGATGATATGAATAGTTCTTAGTTCTTATATACAGCTTTACCATCTATGATATTTATCTAATGCCGTTACATCAGTTGGGTGCTATTAACCTAAGAACAATTTAAATATAGAGATACTGAATGTCAGATATGGCTTTAGGCACTTTGAGACAAGATGCTCTGGACTTTCCTAAGTTTGGTCTAAGAAATATTCTGGATGGAGTGTGCTTCCCACTGTGAACATTACTTACATAAAGGTGTATATGAGTCTAATTTTCCTACCTGGGTCTATTATGTAATATTTGTTTATTCACATTCAGCCACACTGATTTATATATCCTAATCTTTATTTTTTTTTAAGGTTTTATCCATTTATTTGACAGAGATCACAAGTAGGCAGAGAGGCAGACAGAGAGAGAGAGGAGGAAGCAGGCTTCCCGCCAAGCAGAAAGCCTGATGCAGGGCTCTATCCCAGGACCCCGAGATCATGACCTGAACCGAAGGCAGAGGCTTTAACCCACTGAGCCACCCAGGGGCCCCTATATCCTAATCTTTTTTTTTTTTAAAGATTTTATTTACTTATTTGAGAGAGAAAAATAGAGAGAGCACACAAGCAGGAAGGGTCAGAGGAAGAGGGAGAAACAGACTCCCCACTGAGCAGGGAGCCCAACACAGGGCTTGATCCCAGGACCCTGGGATCATGACCTGAGCCAAAGGCAGACAATTAGACAACTGAGCCACCTAGGTGCCCCTCGAATATCCTAATCTTAATTAGCGTTTAGATATAGTCATTGGTACATAACTAAACATATTATTTTCTGTTACTTACATTTTAAATAATCCACTACAATTCAGCCAATCAAAATAATTTAACCTGTAGGCAAGGAGAAGTTTGGTTCTGCTGTACAAAAGCTTCAAAACTATACTTTGGGATCACCTGGCTAGCTCAGTCAGTAGAGCATGCAATTCTTGATCTTGGAGTCATGAGTTCAATCCCCACCTTGGGCCTAGGGCTTACTTAAAAAAAATTTATATGTATTATATAATTATTACATATAATTATATATTTTATATAAAACATTATACATACTTTATTACATAATTTATATAAAATATATACTTGAGTATATATAACTGAGTAGAGTTATATACTCAATATATAATTGAGTAGAATTTTAAACATTTGTACACATGTTGAGGTTCCTTTAGTTTCTATGGAATCTGAAAGTATTCCCCGCATGTTGAATGGCAAAACACTAGACTTCTCTTTTATAGTCTGCAATCTAATATACAAAATCTACTTTTGCTTGTTAGATAGCTTCCATTAGTAACTAGGAAGATTAAGTATGTTATTTTTCATTGGTATAGCTAATGCTGCCAGTAGAGATGGCTCTGAGATGGTGGTAATCTCCACTTTCAGTCTTGAGGGTCTACCAGTTACTATAGTTGCCACAAGAAACTAACGGTGACTAACAAGCACAAACAGAAATTGCATACGAATATCCCTTCTCTTGTTCTAAGCTAACAACCTCATGAAGTTTTTAGAAACTGCCATACAGTTGGATTCCCCACTACATGGCAATTTGAAGAGAATTTGAAATTCTACCAATAGAAATTCAGGAAGATTTGCATGGGTAAACCCCTACCTCTACATCAAGGGATACAATAGGATAAAGATGATAGGTTTATAGAACTGATCCCAAAATGCAGTCAGTTTGTAAGAAGGTCAAAATTTTAATATTTATGAAATATGTTAACTTTGAGAAGATTGGGAGAGTCAGGCTTAGGAAAGCTGCCAAGGAAACATTCCTCCTAACCTAAGTTGTAAAGGAGGACTAGTAACTCTTTCACCCTTTTCTAAATGGAGAACAGTTGTGGCTGTTCTGAGTAGCCTCTCCCTGTCTCCACAAAGGCACATGTTTACTCTATTTGACCATTGAACTCTAGCATGCCCACACCGCTCTAATCATGTGCCTACAGATGAAATCTTTCCACTTTTCTTTGCCTCCAGTAGATTTAAATTAACTGAAGTCACCATATTTCATTGAGGACCATGTTATTACATTGTTCCAGACACTGTCTTAAATTATATGACTGTTAAAATTTTAACCTTTTTCAAATAACACATCTTAAAAGATACTAAAGTCAATTGTTTAGTAAAGCAGATCACTAAAAGTTTGAACTTACTGAAGTCAATTTAAATTATATTCCACAAGACTCCAGTTAATTCATTCAGTGTATATTTATCAAGGCCTACCATGTGTAAGATACCACGAGCCAGAACAGACATAGATTCCTAGAGCTCCAGGTCTCATAATAAAACCAAAACTTCAAATTTTTGCTCAACTGTAAGTTGATAGAGGAAGCATTTTTTGCCTTTGTGTGTGTGTGTGTGTGTGTGTGTATGAAAATTTATCACTACTGTATTTCATGAACAAAACTTATTATCTTGACAGACAGCTGGGTGGCTTCTGACTCTTGATTTTAGCTCAGGTCATGATCTCAGGGTTATGGGATCGAGCCCCATATTAGGGTCCCCACTCCGTGTAGCATATACTTGTCCCTCTCCTCTTTCTCTCTCCCTCTTTCTCTCAAATAAATACAGTCTTTTTTAAAAAATTAAAAAAAAAAAAAAACTATGATCTTGGTCTTTCCTTCTTGCCTTCATATAAAGCCAAAAGAGAGAGGGATTGACCACTTAAACAACGATAAAGCAGACTGCAGTAATGTCACCAACAGCACAAAGATGGTGACCAAATCTAGTAACCAAAATTTTCCTATTTTTTCTTAATGCATAGCCCAAGGTGGCACTTGATCTCACCACCCTGAAATCATGACCTAAGCCAAAAACAAGAGTCAGAGACTTAACTGTCTGTGCCCCCCAGGTGCTCTAAAACAAGAGCTTAAAAAAAAAAAAATTGCCTTCTTTGATATAAACCAATTCTGGTCCCTACTCCCTACCCAATCATCTCTTTAGCTGTTCATACCAGAATTTGTCAAAGAAATGTTAATTTCTAAGAGCTTTATATGGTAGTTTCTATAGAATAGTAGCTTAAAAAATGGGCTTTGGAGTCAGGTCACAAGTCAATGCTTATCCTACCACTCACTAGCTTCATGGTCTTGAAGGAAATCCCTTAGTCCTTCTGAGTCTCAATTTCTTCGTCTATGAAATAGAAATGTTGATTCTTTCTTGGTGATACGTTGAGGACTAAATAAAACATTATTCATGTATCCTTTAGCATGTACCCTCACATGGAGTATGTGTCCAAATAAAAAGTAATGGAGGTTAGGTGATGGGGATGTGCATGCTGTGCTTTTAAAGCAATATGACTCTGTTTTAATAGCAGGGACATCAGCAGAATGGTCTTCCTCTGATAATAAGAAAAGTAAACTTCGATGGAACCAAAGGAAGCAAAGCATCCAGACTCAGAGCTAGGAGAGGACCATGGTGCTGGGAAGAAGATAGCATCGGGGTGTCTTAGTTGGAGTTACCCTAAAACAGAGCCTGAGATGAGGAATTGGATGCATGTTGGTTACCCCTAGAAACAGGCTGAAGAAAATATACAGAATGAAGTAGGCTTGGTGGAAAATCCAAACAATCTACATAAGATCCCTGCATAAGATAGATACCTACATAACCATGCTGAGTGCTTCTCAGATCTACCTATCTAAACGGTAAGTGGTTGAAATGTTTGTCCACAAGCTCCTGCCTCCCATCCGTTGAGGGCTGCCCTTGATGGTGTTAACTATCTCCCACATTTCCATGCCAACCTTGAGGAAGCATTGAGCAGGCTTCTCCAGTTCTGGAAAAGGCTCTGAGACAGAAATTAGGAAGACTCAGACAATACTCTGGAGGCCTGGGCTTGTGAAGAACCATTCCTGAAGCTACTACTGAAACTGGAAGGGGGCCTAGAGGATGAGAAACAGGACCCTAAAACTTTTCTGCACAAATAGTCTTTCTGACAGACCATAAAAAGCTCCAAGACAGGGAAAAATTGTTACAGACTGAATGTTTGTGTTCCCTTGCCAAATTCATATGTTGAAACCTTAATGTTTAATGTGATGATACGTATTAGGAGGTGCAGCCTTTGGGAGATGACAATTAGGTCATGAGGGTAGAGTGCTCCCTAACAGGATTAGTGCCCTTGTCAGGGACTGAAGAGATCAGAGTCCCCTGCTCTCCCCCATATGAGGACAAAAGAAGATGGCCATTTGCAATGTGAAAGAGGGCTCTTGCTATACCCTGGCCATGTCAGGACTCTGATCTCAGACGTCCAGCTTCCAGAACCATCAAAAATAAATTTCTGTTGTTTATCCACATAGTCTATGATACTTTGTGATAGCAGCTCAAACTATTGAGAGACTCGAACACTGGTTTCAAAGATACATCAGATATATACTTTTCTCTAAGTTCTAGCTTAGGTTCTTTCATAGCAAGTAGATTATGATGAACAAAGTTCAGTGCAATAAAATAAAAGTGTAGGGACACAGAATCTTTACTTTCCCAGAAGCTCCAACTGGGATCTGAATTGCAGGGGTTTCCAACTTGGTTACCTATGTAGTCATAATATTGCCACCAAAGAAAGATGTGGCTTCACAAAGATAATATATTCTCAATGCCTCATTCAGTTCTCTATCCCCATAACCAGGAAACACTCCAGTCAGAGCCTGATCAGTATGGGTAAGTCAGACTCCTCTGCCACCACCTCTGAAGTCTCCATTATATTAGTCAGGCAGGAATTACTATATACTTGAAATGACGAGTCACAGCTTATGTAGAGAACGTGATGGGGGAAATTAAACTCAGCATTAATGAGTTAAAAAGCATTTGGCTTCTATTTGAAGGGGGTAAGCTCATTGCCCTATCTAATCTGACAGTGAAAGGTAAGATGATTTATAAGTGACAATTTATAATTTATAAATAATTAGATTGTCCATTCAATGCGTGGTTGCAATTTCTACCCAATCAGAGTGCCACCTAGGGTTCCCTGATAAAAAGTGAACATGTTTATATGAACAAATATTCACTATTGATCAGAAATTCAAATTTAATTAGGAATTCTTTACTTTTATTTGCTATATCTGGCAACTCTATTGCCACCTCCAAGCACATACAAAGAAAGAGCTACTCATTAAAATAAAACTGCAAATGTTCTGGAATGTTGTGCTCAAGGTTCTTGGAGTTTTCAGTAGCAGCAACATTTCAATAAACTGACATGTGAATTAACTTGAACAATTTACATATTGTTTCCTTGGGCACATTTCTAAAAACTTTTCAAAGCATTTCAATAATTTATTTTGTCACAACATGGCAATTTGTAAAGTGAAAAAACACTGTGATAGTAATAGGGAAACTCTTTTCAAATAATACCAAATGAGCCTTCAAAAAACTGCCACTTACTTGTTAAGAGTCAAATATGTGTACTTTAAGATGTTTTCATAGGATTCACCTAAATATTCTTTCATAAATAAAATCTAAATCAACTTAAGTCCCAGAGCGGTTCTACAGAATTCTTTGATGAAGAGAAACATCCCAAAACCACATGCAGAGTCACCTCATTTTATTTGCAGGATTCTTGTTCCAGCTCACCTTCCAAAACAATTTCAGTCAAGTAGAAATGTTCTGACAATCCCGGCTCTTAGAATGGCAAATAATTCCTGCCTTTTCATTCACTCGCTCATTACCTCTCTAAAAAGTGAATGTGCAGTTACCAGAATTTTATACAATTAGTTCTCCAAGAGTGTTTTAAATGCAAACCTATAAGAGGAAAGTAAAAACAAATCAAAGTTAATTGTGACTGGCTGGAACAAAATGCTTAAATCGATACAAGGATGGCTCATCTGCTCATCATTTACCCATTACCTGGGAGACGAACACCTCCTGCTGTGCCTGATTTTTGATACAGATTTACCATTGCCAGCATTCTGCAGACACATGCTAAGGAAGCCCAGACCTTCTCTGACTCCCTGTCTCATTATCCTCTTAGCACTTACTAACCTAGTCATTGTTATTTTTTCCCTGGCTCTTGTATTCTTCTTTGCAAGAGGGGCGTGCACGGAAGGAAAACTAGAGTTAAAAAAACTTTATAAAGAAGTTCAGGGCCTTCCTGTAAAGCAGTCAGAGGAGGTGTCAGTATCTGTGAATTACTGACTTCAACCAGCGCCCCACTGACTATTGTAATTTTCAGAAATATCCACAAGTAGAAAGCAAGTCCTTTCATAAGGCATCCCTTGAAAAAAATGTTGTTGTTGTTAAGGTATTAGATATAAATGAGAAATAGGGGCGCCTGGGTGGCTCAGTGGGTTACACCTCTGCCTTCAGCTCAGGTCATGATCTCAGTGTCCTGGGATCGAGTCCCGCATCGGACTCTCTGCTCGGCAGGGAGCCTGCTTCCTTCTCTCTCCTCTCTCTCTTTCTGCTGCCTCTCTGCCTACTTGTGATCTCTCTCTGTCAAATAAATAAAATCTTTAAAAAAAAAAAAAAGATATAAATGAGAAATAGAGCCCTCTTACCTGGAAGTGTGAATGTCTTTAATGGAAGGGTGCCTGAAAACCCAACACGCAGTATCCAGGTGCAGCAAAATCTGGCTTTTGGAGGCCACGCAAACTCTTAGCTCTCATCAGTAAAGCTGGTGTTGATAAAGACATTTCTAACCTGCTGCCTTTCTGGAAATGCCTGTCACCATAGCCAAGTATCCAAAAAATACAATATAAAATGTATCTGCCATTGAAAGTTAACATGTATCTCTGAATTAGATACACACACCAAACTTGCGTATGTCTGGACAGGATGATTGTGTTGATACACTAACTTATTTTTTAGGTAATTTTCCATATGAAAAGCTTGCAACTACATGTTTATTATTATTATTATTATTATTATCAATGATTTCCAGGTAGGGGACTCAAAAATTCTTGAAATAACTGATTTTTCTTATTCTTTTTGGCAAATAGATGATGTGTGACTGCTATCTCCATATATTTACTGGCAATTGTCTTCTTTTTGCTTTCTGGCTTTTTTTTCTTTTTTAACTTCTGTATATGGATACCTAACAGAAAAGTATACAGATGACCACATATGAAGAGCAAATCATGACGGAAAGTGCCTTATATTTTTAGCCAAGTGCACCCAAATAGTTTAAATATGTGAAGTTTAGAAATATAGTTCCCACTTTAAAATCGAAATATAAATACAAATGGGAAACCCGGGAGCACAGTGATAGGGTAGAGTAGGGGAAAAATAGAGGGTAAAGGACTGACTGGTGGAAAATCGTGATGCTGTACAAAGCACCAGAGTAAGATACAACTGATAACCAGCATCAGCCTCTGAATTCACTGTTGGCCTCTCTTCCACCTACCACTTCCTCAATGCATCCTTTATATTATTTCTTTTAGGAAAGGACATTCATGACCAATAACAATGTTATAATGATAGTAAGTATTGGATTTAAGATACGTTTTTTAAAAACACCTTTAACCAACATTTAAAAAGCCAGCAAGGGTGGGGGCGGCGGGGCGGGGTGGGGTGGGGGGGGTTGTTACCTAGCTCAAGGTTTTATTTAGTGATGGTTCCACTTTTTTCACTCACTGCCTGCAAATCAGCATTTTTAGTGGACAAAGGGCTCAGCAGCGGCCTTATGATTGCTTCTTTTCAAATGGTAATGGCTATCCTAACTCCTCTGCCAGGTTTTTCTTACCAGAGCACAAATTGCAGTTTACAAGGCTCTGAGGGGAAAAAAAAAAAAAAAAAAATCTTAGCTGAATATCTTTTTTTTTTTTATTCGACAAACTGACATGTAAATTACCCTTTAAGTGCTCCACTCTAGGGCTCTGATCATCTCCTAATTGTCACAGTCAATTGTAGCCAACAGTCTCTTCAATCCCAAGCGCTTTGACAACAAGCACAAGGATCAAAGCAGAATCAGCTCCCTTCAATATCCTTCTGTTTAGGATGCTACAAAATGCCTGAAAAAGAAAGGTGTAAGGGCATTGCTGTAGAGGAAACTGAGAGTAGCAAGTATTACAATAGTCATTTTCTCCATCTCTAAAATTATGCCGTATAAGCTGCCGTGATCTTTAATCACATGTGCAGAACAAATACATAAACCTCCTGGGCAATTAATATGCTCTTAAGATTATACTAATATGCGAGCTTTACAAACAACACCGTTTCCATGGCTTAGGAAAAATTACAACACAGCGAGGGGATAGCAATCATTTCGTAGCAGCTTGAGCATCAAAAACTATTATCAAACATTTGGTATTTAAGCATAAATTCCAAAGCATAGTTTTTATTACTTAGTTTGGTGTCAAGGATTCACTGCTCCCCCAAACTAAATAGCTCATTGAAAATCCTTGAGTTTTTTTTTAATTAACCTAGAAATGTCCAACGAAAAATGTGCACCCAAATAAATTTAAAAATGTGACACCAAAACAATTTCAGAAGATGCTGTTTTCCTTACAAGAGGTAACTTTTACTGCTTTACTGGGAACAAACTAATTGAAAGTCATTACATGATCTATAAACATGATTCTTAAATAAGATGCACTTACCAGGATCACTACTTAACAAAATATGACAATTCTTTCTAACTAAAGTAGTTATTATATGTCACTAATTTTTTAAAAGATTATGTATGCTTTTCACAAAAAATAACAATTTTGCTCTATCAAATATAACAATAGAAATGATTTGGTGGAAAGAGAAACCCTATATAATAAATCTGTATAAAATAGCCACTTTGAGGCACCTGGGTGGCTCAGTGGGTTAAAGCCTCTGCTTTCGGCTCAAGTCATGATCCCAGGGTCCTGTAATCGAGCCCTGCATTGGGCTCTCTGCTCCGTGGAGAGCCTGCTTCCTCCCCTCTCTCTCTGCCTGCCTTTCTGCCTACTTGTGATCTCTCTCTGTCAAATACATAAAAAATCTTTAAAAAAAAAATAGCCACTTTAAAAATAACCTGAAAATTGTTAGGGAAAAAATGACAAGCAGAACGAAATCAAAGGCATGTATGACAGCAGCTCTGTAAGCACCTCTATGGCTGTCTCCTTGTGCCCAGGTATTATACCTATACAGCGTGTAAGGTCACACAGTGATTGACAGGCTTCCTATGCTCAAGAAAGAAAAAAAAAAAAAAAAACTGGAAAAAGAGGCAGCAAATACCCCCGGTTCCTTTCTCCGCTAGTCCACTCAAATCCCCCTGTAGGGGTTTCCCATCCTCCCCTCAATTTCACCTTGAATTCTCAGGTTTGATTGAAGAGCTTCACAGAAGGGTCTATTACAGATTGAGGAATGATCCATTTCACATCTGAAGCTCCAAAGAGCTACTTGTGAGGAGTCTTTGAGTGCATTTATCTCACATGTGAAGCTTTCTGCAAAATCAATATGGGTATTTTTCAGTTTGACAAGTCAACATGAAATATCACATAATAATAGAAAAACAGAGTTGTACATTTAAACACACCCAATACAGTTATCTACGACAAAGCTTATAGTCATTACTCATGGATATCCTTGAGTATGCGTAATCTAAATTCATCCTGAGAGCTGGGCTAAAGCACACAGAAAGAGAAACTGACTGGCTACCGTACTTTTGGCTCCTTTGTCCTAATTAATCCAGGTCTTGTGGTAAGAGGAGAAAATGGGCAGGAATCGTGGCCTTTGCTACCAACTTGGGGATGATATCAGAAGTGGGAAGAAAATGACCAGAGGTGAAAAAGAAGAAGGAAGGAGAGCAAATGAGAAATGTAAAGAACTTTAAATTTAACTAATTGGCAATAACTAGATTAAACAGTCACACAAAGAATAGTAACGATGTCTGTAGTAACAATGTCTGTAATGAATCCCCACCGCCATGGTAGTGAACACTAGCAGAATAATTGACATATTTGTGTTGGGGGTCTAACAATCTTCGAGCGAATTCTAGGTCTGTTTTACTGTCTGCATCAGCTTGAGGGATATGTTTTAACACAGTTGTTTTTTTTTTTCCTAAATCTCTTTTTTTTTCTAATCTTGAAATGAGATTAATCAGAAAATTAATCTTATAAGGCATCTTGTACCTTATAAGATTTTGAGGGGTTTGAACAAGGTGATATATATAGCACCTGGCACATGGAAAACATTCAATTAATGGTAAATACTGATGAAATTATTAGCGTGTCCTTACACATATCCACAAGGTCTCTAAGGTTCTAACCAGGGGCCATTTCTGGTTTTCCCTGAGCCCTTTCCACATTGTTTAATGTCTCCAGGGTATAGATGACCATTTGGGTGAAAGAGTGAGCTCGCTGTGTTAACTCTAGTGTAGGTCCTAGTAGAAGAGGGCAGCCACCCATATTCTCTTTCCTTGAAGACGGTCTTCCTCTAACCAGGAAAGCTATCCCCACCAACTGAGAGAAAGAATCAAATAGGACTTTGAGAAAGAAAAAAAACCCAGGTGGGGAGGCCAAATCAGCTGATCACTTCCAGTAAGAAACGAGATAAGAGATGTAATGTATAGTTTTCCCTCATATGCCAGTATGCTATCATTAATACCGAGTTTATCTCTATATATTCCACCACAGGAAGAATCTTAAAATTTAAAAAAAAAAAAAAAGACCTTCTCAATAGCATGTTAGCAACCCAGAATTGGTTAAATGACTCACTATAACCAGTTATTCCTCTCCTCACATTTTCCTGTAGCTTATCACTACATAAGCAGTTTTAACACCTACTGTACATGATTATCTGTCCTTGGATTTGTAGATTGCCTGAACAATATTTACAGCTTTAGGTTAACTCTCCCCTCTACTCAGAATAAGTAGTGGCCAAATACAAATAAAGCCAAAGGAGGCAAAACAAGTGAGTTCAGTGATGTGAAAATTCATGTTAATATAAAAGTAAGTACCATTATAAAATTCAATTGTAGTTTAAAAACTCTTATCCTAGGGGCACCTGGGTGGTTCAGTGGGTTAAAGCCTCTGCCTTCAGCTCAGGTCATGGTCCCAGGGTCCTGGGATGGAACCCCACATGGGGCTCTCTACTCTTCGGGGAACCTGCTTTCTCCTCTCTCTCTCTCTCTCTCTCTCTGCCTGCTTCTCTGCCTACTTGTGATCTCTGTCTGTCAGATAAAAAAATAAAATCTTTAAAAAAAAATAAAATAAAACTCTTATCCTATATTTCAAAGTCAAATAACTAAATATAAATGACTTTGTACTTAATTAATTCAACCAATATGTATCAAGAAATTAATATATGTAATACTGTTCATTTTTTAGCTACCTTACTGTTCTCCTCGTTATTAAAATTAAGCTATAGCTTTCATTCCAAAACCAAATTAAAATATTTTATGAAATGCTGATATAGAATTACAAGAACAAATTGAAACAATTTCCTATTTAAATAGGGTCATTTCCTTAAAATTTTTAATTTATTTGTTTTGGACTCAAAATACATTTTTAGTGAGGAAACAAGTTTATAAATGATAATTACATTCCCAGATTGACACATAAAAACCTGTTTAATGTAAAAATGTACCTGAAACACACTAGAAGCACGTGTTAAACAGCTCTGGGTTGTAAGATCTATACATTTAGTCCTGTAGAGGCTTAAAAAGTATCATTGAGCCTTGACTTTCCAAAATCTGAGACATATGAGGCAAAACACCTGAGGTAAGAATAGAACATCCATGAGTTTGGGTGATCACTGTTCTCAGGATCACCACCACCACCACCACCATCATCATCATCATCATCATCATCACCATCATCTTGCCTTATTTTGCCCATCATATTAGAACATGGAGGCTATGAAGATGATGCCAGGGGGTAGCCAGTAAGATGGTATCTTATCTCCTTGACATTTTAAGTAAGTGGAGGAGAACTTCACCAGGCAGTTGGGCCCTCACTCTCTCTGGCACTGAAAGCTCTTCTATCATATTCATTTCCATGAACATTTAAAAAATGCTTTCAGTTAAGCAAATGAGGGCTCTGAGATATCACTATCTACATCTCAGCATTTCCTCCTTCTAGAGTTTGTCTTGTACTGTGGCCACACCAGCCTCCTTAGGCACAACTTTGAAAAGTCCAGAGAGGGGATAACTCAGGACCTGTGAACATATTCCTTGGCATGCTAGTAGTACCTCGACAAAACAATACTGAAATGAATATTTGCCTTTCTAAAGATCACAACAGAAAATAATACCATAACTTCTCAATTATTTTTATATTTCAAAAGTTACTCTCATTTATTATCAGGACTTGCTGCCTGCTTCCAGTTTTGGTTTGAACTTGGATTGTAAACTTCACTACTCAAAAGTATGAGTGATGCCTACTTTTCAAGTACTTCAAATGTGCCATTAAGTAGTAGCCTATAGTTCAACTAATAAAAGTACTATGAACACTCATTTCCTGCCATTTGTCCACATGTTCAAGTAAAAGCACCATACCCTACAGTTTGCAATCCACCTAAATGACCTCTGGCCTTATCAAATTATAATCACAAAACATTTATGCCTCACTTAAAAACTGGGGGTGCCTGGGTGACTCAGTTCATTAAGCATCTGCCTTCCACTCAGGTCATGATCCTGGGGTCCTGGAATCGAGCCCCGCACCAGGCTCCTTGCTCAGTGGGGAGCCTGTCTTTCCCTCTCCTCCCCTCTCCCTCTACTTGCCCCTCCACCTGCTTGTGCTTTATCAAATAAATAAGTAAAATCATCTTAAAAAAAAAAAAACTGAATGGAGCAGAGTTTGGGGGATGAGAAAATGGGGAGTTCTAGTTTAATGATTATAGAGTTTCAGTTTTGCAAGATGAGAAAGTTCTGGTGCTCTCCTGCACAGCAATGTGAATCTATAGCACAACTGCAGTTAACTCAAAATGGTCAAGATGACAAATTTCATGTGTTTTTTTTTTTACCACAATTAAAAATAATTTTAAACTTAAAAAATAACACAGTAAAACTGCTTGAAAAAGCTAGCACATCTAATTCAATAATAAATTAATAATTATGGAACATCTTTTGAAAACTGAATTAAAGTTATCCTAATTTTTAAGTGTTAGGCAACCAAGTTCTTGGATTTCAGTCCTAATTTCTTTTCTATGAAAATACTGCCTAAAAAATTGTCTATATAGTTTTCAAATCTAAAGAGACTAATTTTTGAGAAATTGCACAAGAAAATGCAGGTCAAAACAAAATAAATCAATGAACTTTGGATTATAGAATTTCACTTCTCTTTTGAAAGATTCAAACAGTGAAACACAAGAAAACCACCACTCCCAGGTGCTGTGTTCTGAGGCTGTAACTACCACCCATTGTTACCCTTTCAAATCTCAACATTTCCCTGAATTCAGTGAATTTCAGTGGACCAAGCAAAAGTTGAAGCTCATTGAGACGAAAATACTTGAAACAAAACCAGAGTAGTTTTCAGTGGTTTCTCTGTTTTTGTAACAATAATTCCAACATATCTTAACACTCACTTTGTTCAGAGTTTTTGTTGTTTTGTTTAACACTTTATTCTGGCTATTTTTTTTATTTTTATTTTTTTACCATTTTTTAAAAAGTTAATTACAAAGTAGAGATTTTTTTTCAGAGTTAAGCGTCATAATGTTTTCTTTTTGAACAAGGTGAGCAAATTTAAATTTATCCCACAGAAAAGCAAGAGAAAGAAACCTCACAAGAAGTAGGCAAAATGGGAATATGGAATAATGAGGGAAATTTATAGAAACTAGTGTCTTTAATTTATAATCCCACTTCATGTAGAAAGAATGAAATTAATCAAAAGCACAAGTAGATGGCTACCTTTTGAAAGATCCCTGGGATAAAACGATAGGATGAAAACTAATGGACACAATGCATTGATTCAAAAATTTATTATAACTTTTTTCTCTCCATATGCACTCTACTCTGATCATTCAATCATTTAAATTTTTTTAAACGTTTATTTAGTTTAGAAAGACAGAGAGAGAGAGTGGGGAGGGGGCAGGGGGAGAGGGGCAGAGGGAGAGAATCCTCAAGCCAACCTCCCACTGAAGATGAAGTCCCACACAGGGCTCGATCCCATAACCCATGGGATCACAACCTGAGCCCAAACCAAGAGTGGGATGTTCAACTGAACAAGCCACCCAGGCACCCCTCTAAATGCTTTGTTTTTACATTTATTCTTATAGTCTGCATATTTTATTAGGTTAGGGATAGCGAAACCTTGAAGCTGAGTGTGAATTTGCAGTTTATATTAATACTAATAGTTTTGATAATACCAGTTACCTATAACTATCATATCTCAGCACTTACATTATCTCCTTAGAACAACCGTATGAGGTAAGAATCACTATCCCTTTAACATATGAGAAAACTGAGGCTTTGAGAGATAAATAACTTGGCTAAAACCACACAGTGAAAAATGTTGTGAAAAATGAAAATACCCTGCATCTTCATGAACGGCTATGAGTGTAGCTTCATTTCACTGTAGATTATTCTTCTACATCTACTACAAACCCTTCCTTTCTTTATCTTCTTGATAAATGAGTTTCCTCTTTTTGGAGGGGGGGGTCTCCTATTGCCCAATATTTCCTTAATGGTAACTTTATCTTGGACGCAGACCCTTGTTGTGATTGACTCCACGACTGAACCAAATGTGATCATTAACAATCATGGTCATTGACCAGAAGCAGTAGCTCCCGTGGTTCCTCTGCTACATCTCCAAGTATTTGCCAAGCAGCCAGTTATAAACCATTCACTACAGAGAGTAACATCCACAATAACACATCTTTTGAAATCCACTTGAATTCAGAACTATAATCACTAACAACTCAGCGTATTCCAGAAGATGCTACTACCTCTGCAAATACCATAACCGATACCAGTGAAGAACATTAATGACCAGCACAATAAGTCATTTCCTGCTTCAGATCTGGATCCCCTTCTACCCAAGACCTCTCTATGCCCAGGTGAATGTTTTCATGTCATTCCTACTGTGAACAGAGTGAGGACATACTCTCACATGTTACTCAGGACAACCTTAAGAATCCAAGAATAGCAAAGCTAGAATCCTAAGGGCTCTCTCAACCAAGCCATAAAATTATATGTGAGAAAGATCTCCAAAGAAGTAAAATGATTTGCCCAAGATCATAAACTAATGAGTGGGGGGGGGGAGAGATTTCACTGCAAATCCAGTGCATTTTCCACTCAGAACACTTTTACTTTTATTTATTTATTTATTTATTTATTTATTTTAATTTTACTTTTTAAAAAATACTTTATTTTTATTTATTTGACAGAGAGAGAGATCACAGGCAGGCAGAGAGAGAGAGAGAGGAAGCAGGCACCCAGCTGAGCAGACAGCCTGATGCGGGGCTCCATCCCAGGACCCTGAGATCATAACCTGAGCCAAAGGCAGAGGCTTAACCCACTGAACCACCCAGGCACCCCTCCACTTAGAAAACTTTTAAACAAAAGGCCTACTATGTGTCAAATAAGGTACTATGTATGTTAATGCAGTATTTTGTATAACCCTCACAACATTCACAAAAAATAAATAGTATTACTCTTCTTATATAATTGAAAAAGATTAAATAATCTAATAATCTAGTTAAATTCACATAGTCAGAAAGCTGTAGGTATTGCTAGTAACACCTTACTCTTTTTTTTTTAAGATTTTTATTTATTTGACAGAGAGAGAGAGAGAGCACAAGTAGGGGAAGCAGAAGGCAGAGGGAAAGAGGGTGAAGCAGGCTCCCTGCTGAGCAGGGAACCTGACCTTGGGATCATGACCCAGCTGAAAGACGCTTAACCGACTGAGCCACCCAAGAGCCCCAACAACTTACTTTTAATAGTTAAATTCCTATTTAAAACAAAACAAAACAAAACAAAAACAACAACAAGGAAAAAAAAAAATCCAGAAAGGATTATGCCCCTAAGAAGTAGTAGATTGATACTGAGATTAGAGGGAAAAGGTGTAAAGTTAAGACCTGGGATACCAAAAAAACTAAAGTAAAGGTGTTGCATGAATATATTAGTCTTTATTTTTATTTCTTTTTTCCCAAAAGGATTTAATTGGTTTTTAAATATACAAAAAATCTGAAACAATAAAATAAACTAAATTTAAAATTGGTGTACAAAATGAGCCTAAGGGAAAATTCAGTGAAATTAAAAGACAAAATTATTCCAAGGAAGTCTTCTATACTTGCCAAGAATGGTCTATAAATTTGAATCTGAGTTTTCAGACAGGCTGCGTGAAGAGGGAAATGTGATTCATTATATGGATCAGAGTGTCCCTAAAACAAAGAACATGCCATTTGCTCGGGAGGACACAATTCTTCCTGGTTCTGAGATCATAGAGAAACTTGTCCCTGTGGCCCTCCTTCAGAAGACACAGCACAGAACAGGGAACAATCACCTCAAAATATGCTCTCAGCCTGCCGACCAATGCACTGCTTGGGCTGTTGAGTGCATCATTCATTAGTGCCAGGTGGCAGCATTGCTCGGGGCAGAATTCAGTCACAGAAGTTCTTTGGGGACAGCATGCTAGTTTTCTCAGGTAAAGGGCCGAAGGGACAAGAGAATGATGCTGAAAGTGAGGAAGTCCTGCATAAAATCCAATACTAATGCTGATTCCCATAATATCTTTGCTAGGACACCCAACCCATCTCCACCTGGAAGGCATTTAGCCCCTTCCACTTACTCATTCCATCTGAACACAATTCACACTTCCTAACCTTTTCTGATGCAAAAGAACAGATAGAAACTGATGGTTTCTGCACCAGACCTAGTCTCAAGCTGGCCTAAGGAGAATGAGTGAAGTGGACAAAACAGGCAAAATCCCACCAAGAGAACCAGTTGGGCCATGATGTGCTCATAGATTGTGTCAGTTCACTGGCCATATGGAGGTCCACCATTCATGGCTTTGCAGAGAGCACCAGTTGTCATTGGCTAACCTCTCTTAGGAGCCATTCCTCCCATTCATTATTTCACTCAGTCACTGAGTTGAGCAATATCTATTAGTAATTATTACAGTTCCATGCTTAGGAAACACAGCTATACAAGATGCACAGTGCCCCTTCCTAACAAAGCTTGTGGGTTACCCTCTACTGAAGATGCTCTTAATTTAGTCAACTCAAGAAAAAAACATGGAGCTGGAGAATTAATAACTAAAACTCTACATGCTGCCTTTTTTTTTCCCACCAAAACCTGTGGGACAATTCATCTGGGAATCTGAAGAGCAGCCAGTCCTTCCTTGGGGATTAAATAAAGACTAGAGCCTTGTAATTCTTTCAGTAGTCCATGCCTTTGATTATGTCATCTATCAAGAAGGAAACTAATATGTGACAAATACATCATAATATTCTGTGAAAGACTTTAAAAAGTTGTGAAAGCTAAAAATATTATGGAAATATTCCCTTTAAAACATGTGCATGTTGATAAAATGGGCCTTAAAGTTATTATTATATAAGTACACCTGAGTGTCTATCATAGTTAGAAACTTGTGCTAAATACACAGATAATGAGGGGCACCTGGCTGGCTCGGTTAGTAGAACATGAGCTCTTGATCTCAGGGTCATGAGTTCAACCCCCACACTGGGTGTAGAGATTATTTAAAAAAAAAAAAAAAGAAAAAATACAAGATAATGAAATAAAAATAATCAATTTATTTTACCTAAACACTAGACAATTATATTAATTAACAACATTTAATGCCTAGCACCGAAGGACTCACTGATTTACAAATTCAGCCCTTATGGAATGTTAAAAACATAATTAGGAATAGCCTGAAATGGCAGCACTCATGTACTCTTATCTGTTTATGTGCACACAGTGTGGTTATGTATGGAATAAAACATCAAAATAGTCATTTCACATCATCAACCTAGGGTCAGAGGATGGTAAGAAATAACTATCCCAGAGAGAGTTCTGCATTCACTTGCAAGTCTTCTAAGTAAAACTAGAATTGTCACTACCCTTCTCCAACTCACAAGCTATACCAAAGGAATATAGACAACTGGAAAACAAAGAGCACTTGACTGTACAAATTAAACAACTTTCCAGCTTTTTAACATAAAAGCATACATCATAAGATGCACTGTACAGCATTATTTATACAAGGTGAAACTCTTACCTTTTCCTCATTCAGACTGTCTACAAGTACTTTGTACTTAAGGATTAGATCTACTTCCTTCAAAGCTACACGTATCCATACCATAAAAGATTTCATTGAATGTAAAGGGCTCTCAGAGTACCTGAGTGGCTCAGTGGGTTTAGTACCCAACTCTTTTTTTTTTTTTTTTTTTTTTTTTTTTAAAGATTTTATTTATTTATTTGACAGAGAGAGATCACAAGTAGGCAGAGAGGCAGGCAGAGAGAGAGAGGGGAGGAAGCAGGCTCCCTGCTGAGCAGAGAGCCCGATGCGGGACTCGATCCCAGGACCCTGAGATCATGACCTGAGCCGAAGGCAGCGGCTTAACCCACTGAGCCACCCAGGCGCCCAGTACCCAACTCTTGATCTCAGCTCAGGTCTTAATCTCAGGGTCATGTGTTCAAGCCCCACAGTAAAGGCAGTAAAGGGCTCCCTTTCCTGGATGTCAGGAAGAGCAGAGTGTGTGCCATGAAAGCCTCAGGCACATTATAAGAGTACAGATTGGTACTGTCTGCCCACACACAAATTCTGCATTCTGCCCCTCTATCACATGCAAACATTTGCACCTAATTATGTCACCAAGTCCTGCTTCTAGTACTTCATGTCTCTGCTAAAGAAGATGAAGTCTTCAGAGGAAATTGTCTACTATGGACAGGTATTGGAGGAATCCCCCTTGTAGATGAAGAACTTCAGCATTTGGCTATACTATGAATCCCACAGTGGAACCAACAATACATACCAGGAATACTGGGACCTGAACACTGCAAATGTTGTCATCCAGTGCTACTGAGACACAGGCACCCAGCACAATCTAGATAATGAAGGTGGAGGAGATTACAGCCAGCAAGTGCCACTGACCAGCAATCAAGCAGTTCCACAACTCCAAGATCAAGTTTCCACTGACCAACTGTGTCCTACAATGCCACCACAAGCCATACTTAACCAAAACTTTCCTTTAGATGTAGAGCCTTCCAGTGCCCAGGTTTGTGCAAATACACTCCTTGGGAAAACTAAGAGAAAGAGAGAGAGAAAGAGAGGGAGAGAGGGAGGGAGGATAGGAGAGAGAAAGAGAAGGAAGGAAGGAAGGAAGAAGGAAGGAAGGGGAGAAAGAAAGAAAGAAAGAAAGAAAGAGGGAGGGAGGGAGGAAAGAAAGCAAAAAGAGAAAGAGGAAGGAAAGGAAGACCCCAGAAGGATCCCATAGATCACCTTCTATGCCAGACCACTCTTTCAAGACTGGGAGAGGTAACTGTTTTACCCAATATATAGAAACAAGCAGAGAGAGTGAGGCAAAGTGAGGAGACAGAGGAATGGGTTCCAAAAGAAATATCAAGAAAAAAAAAACTCAGAAAAAGACCTTAGTGAAGTGCAGATAAGTAATCTACATGATAGAGTTCAAAGTAATGATCATAAGGATGCTCACCAAACTCAGGAGAAGAGCAAATGAACACAGAGCTTTAACAAATAGATAAAAAAAAAAAATAAGAAAGTACCAAACAGAAGTCACAGAGCTAAAGAATACAATAACTGGGCTAAAAAAAATATACCACAGGTTCAACAGCAGACCAGATAAAACAAACTGATCAGTGAGCTGGAAGAGAAAGCACTGAAACTTACCCAGACAGAGCAGGAAGAAAAAAAAAATTTTTTTAAAGTGAAGATTCCTTAAAGGACTAAAATAACAACATCAAGTGGAATAACATCCATATTACAGGGCTCCCAGAAAGAGATAAGAGAGAGAAAGGGGCAGAAAAATTATCTGAAGAAATAATGTTTAAAAACTTCCTTAATCTGGAAAGGGAAAAAAACTACCAAATCCAGAAAGCCCAGATTTCCTTTGCAGCCAAAACATTCACAGCAAGACACGTTGTGTTAAAATCTCAAAAGTTAAATACAAAGAGAGAATCTTAAAAGCAGCACAACAGAGCAACTTGTTTCATACAAGGTAGATCCCCTAAGGCTATCAGCAGATGTTTCAGCAGAAATTTTGTGGGCCAGAAGAAAGTGGCATGATATGTTAAAGTACTGAAAGGGGAAAAAACTTCCAAGTAAAAATACTCTACATGGCAAGGTCATCATTCAGAATATAAGGATATTGTTGTAGATATGCAAAAAGTTAATCACCACTAAACTGGCCTTAGAAGACATGTTAAAGAGACTTCTTCAAGCCAAAAAGAAATAGCACTAATTAATGAAAAGAAAACATACAAAAGAAAAAAAAAATTCACTGGAAAAGGTAAATATATAGTAAAGATGGCATATTTAGTCATTTATAAAGCTAGTATGAAGGTTGAAAGACAACAAGTAGTGAAGTCAACTAAAATTACAATAAATAGTGATGGGATATATAAAAAGATGTAAATGTGACATCAAAAACATAAAATGGGGGTAAAAATATACTTTGAGAATATATTCAGATTTGGGTGTAATTAATTTAAAATATACCACTGTGTAACTAGGATGTTATATAAGAACCTCATGGAACCAGAAAGGAAAAACTTATAGTAAATACAAAAAAGAAAATGAGAAAGAAATCTAAACATAACAAAAAGAAAGCCATCAAACCACAATGGAAGAGAGGAATAGAAGAAAAATGAATACAGAGGAACTACAAAAACAGCCAGAAAACAATTATCAAAATGGCAGCAGATACATACCTATGAATAATAATTACTTTAAATGTGAACAGATTAAATTCTCTAATCAAAATACATATAGAGTAGCTGAATGGATAAAAAACAAGATGCATCTATATGCTGCCTACAAGGGACTCACTTCAGAAGCATACACACAGACTGAAAGTGAAGGGGTGGAAAAAGATATTGCAAACAAATTGAGATTTAAAAAGAGCTGATGTAGTTATACTTACTTCAGATGAAATAGGCTTTAAAACAAAAAATGTAATAAAAGATAAAGACATTGCATAATGATAAAGGGGTCAATCCAGCAAGAACATATAACATTTATAAATACCTATGAGCCCAACATAGGAGTACTAAAATATATGAAGCAAAGATTAACAGACCTAAAGGAAGAAATTGACAGCAACACAATAAAAGTGGGAAATTTTAACACCCCACCTACATCAATAGATAGGTCATCCAGACAGAAAATCAATAAAAAAACATCAGCCTTGGGGCACCTGGGTGACTCCATTGGTTAAGTGTCTGCCTTCTGCTCAGGTTGTGATCCCAGAGTCCCAAAATTAAGCCCTGCATCAGGCTCCCTGCTCAGCAGGGAGTCTGCTTCTCCCTCTGCCCCTCACCCTGTTCATGTTCTTTCTCACTCTGTCTCTTTCTCAAATAAATAAATAATCTTAGAAAATATCAGCCTTAAATGACACCTAGACTAGACAGACTTTATTAAAAGACATATATGGAACATTCCTTCCAAAAACAGAAGAATACAAATTTTTCTAAATAGCAGATGGGACATTCTCCAGGAGAGGTCACATTAGTCTACAAGACAAGTCTCAAGAAGACTGAAGTCATATTAGGCATCCTTTTCAACCACAATGGTAGGAAACTAAGAAAACTGGAAAAACAACAAAAATGTGAAAATTAAACAACATGCTACTGAACAACCAACAGGTCATCAAAGAAATCAAAGGAGAAATCAAAAAATATCTAAAGATAAATGAAAGCAGAAATATGCCAAACCAAAACCTATGGGATGCAGCAAAAGTGAATAAAAGAGGCAAGTTCGTAGCAATACAGGCCTAAGTCAAGAAACAAGAAAAATCTCAAATAAACAATGTAACTTACAACTGAAGGAGCTAGAAAAAGAGGAATAAACAAAATTCAAAGTTTGTAGAAGGAAAGAAATAATAAAAGTAAGATTCAAAATAACTGAAATAGAGACTAAAAAGACAAATAGAAAAGATCAAAGAAACTGGGAGTTTTTTGAAAAGACAGATCAGGTCGACAAACCTTTAGCTAGACTCACCAAGAAAAAGAGAGAGCTCAAATAAATAAAATCAAAAATGAAAGAAGAGAAAGAACAAATGATACCACAGACATACAAAGGATTATAAGAGTCTACTATGAACAATTAAATGCCCACAAATGGGACAACCTAGAACACATGGATAAATACCTAAAAATATACAATCTTCCAAGACTGACTCATGAAGAAATAGAGATTCTGAACAGAACAAGGACCAGTAAGGAGACTGAGTACTCATTAAAAACCTCCTAACAGGGGCGCCTGGGTGGCTCAGTGGGTTAAAGTCTCTGCCTTCGGCTCAGGTCATGGTTCCAGGTTCCTGGGATCGAGCCCCACATCGGGCTCTCAGCTCCTCGGGGAGCCTGCTTTCTCCTCTCTCTCTCTGCCTACTTGTAATCTCTGTCTGTCAAATAAGTGAATAAAATCTTTAAAAAAAAAAACAAAACAAAAAAACCTCCTAACAAACAGAAGTCCAGGACCAGATGGCTTCACTGGTGAATTCTACCAAACATTCAAGAAGATTTAATACTTACCCTTTTCAAACTTCTCCAAAAAACTGAAGAGGAGGGAATGACATCCAGACACTTCCTTTGAAGCTAGAATTATGCTGATACCAAAACAAAACAAAGACATCACCAAAAAATAAATAAATAAATAAATAAATAAATAGGAGGAAAGAAAGAAGGAAGGAAGGAAGGAAGAAAAAGAGAGGAGGATTGATTATAGGTCAATATCCTTGTATTGGGATATTAAACATAGATACAAAAATCTCTCGGGCACCTGGGTGGCTCAGTCAGTTAAGCATCTCCTTTGGCTCAGGTCATAATCCCAGGGTCCAGGGTTTGAACCCTGCATCTGGCTTCCTACTTCAGCAAGGAGTCTACTTCTCTCTCTCCCTCTGCCTCTCCCCCTAGCTTGAGCTCTCTCTTACTCACTAACGCTCTCTTTCTCTCTCTCAAATAAATAAATAAATTAAATATTTTTTTTAAATCCTCAACAAAATGTTAGCAAACGAAATTCAACAATACACTAAAAAGTTCATATACCCTGATCTAGTGTGATTTATTCCAGTGATACAAGGATGGCTCAACATCTGCAAATCAATTAACCTGGCACATCACATTAAAAAAATGAAAGATAAAAATTATATGATCATCTTAATAGATGCAGAAAAAACATTTGACAAAACTCAACATCCATTTATGCTTAAGGAAAAAAAAACAACTCTCAACAATGTGTGTGTGTGTGTGTGTGTGTGTGTGTGTGTGTGTGATGTGCATCAACATAATAAAAGCCATATATGAAAAACACAATTAATATTATACTCACTGATATAAAACCTGAAATCTTTTCCTTTAAGATCAGGAACAAAACAGGGATGCTCACTATCTTCATTTAAAAAAAAAAAAAAAAAAAAGATTTTATTTAAGTAATCTCTACAATGGGGCTTGAACCAGAAATCAAGAGCTGCATGCTCTTCCAAATGAGCCAACCAGGTGCCCCTTCCTCACTTTTATTCAACATAAGAATTGAAAGTCCTGCCACAATAATTAGGCAAGAAAAAGAAATAAAAGGCATCCAAACTGGAAAGAAGAAGTATTTGTTGCTATTTGTGGATGACACAGTATTATATTTAAATAACCCTAAGGACTCCACAAAAATGATTAGAGCTAATAAACGAATTTAGTAAACTGCAGGATAAAAGATTAATATAAAAAAATCTGTTGGACTTCTATACACTAATAATGAACTATAAGAGAAACAAAAAAAATTCCATCTACAATCATATCAAAAAGAACAAAAGATCTAGAAATAAATTTAACCCAAGAATTGAAAGATCTGTACACTGAAAACTATAATATACAAACTGAAAGAAATTAAAGATGACACAAGTGGAAGGATATTCCATGCTCATGGTTTGGACAAATTAATATTGTGAAAATACCCATACTACTCAAAACAATCTATAGATCCAGTGCAATCTCTATCAAAAGTCCAAAGGCTTTTTTCACAGAACTAAAATAAATAATTCTAAAATTTGTGTGGAACCTCAAAAGACTCCAAAGAAGCAACACAGTCTTGAAAAAAAGACAAAGCCAGAAGTATCAGGATCATTGATTTCAAATTACACTATAAAGCTACAATAATCAAAACAATATGGATTGGCATAAAAACAGACACATAGAGAATCCAGAAATAAACTGGCACATAATAGAGAATCCAGAAATAAACTCATACCATCAAAAAAATTTATGGTAAAGGCATCAAGAATACACAATGGATAAAGAATCGTCTCTTCAATAAATGATGCTTAAAAAAAAAATAGACAGCTACCTGCACAAGAATGAAACTGGACCAACCACTATCTTATGCCATATATTAAAATCAACACAAAATGGATGACTTTAATGCTAGACCTGAAAACATAGACCTGCCAGACCTGGAAAAAACATAAACAGTAAGCTCCCTGATATTGGTCTTGGTGGTGGTTTTTTGACTCTGACTCCAGAGACAAGGGAAACAAAAGCAGAAATAAATAAATGGGACTACATCAAACTAAAAAGCTTCTGCATAACTTTCTCTACCATCTTGGAGCCTGTGGAGGGAAGAGGACACCTAAAACGATAAATAGGTCTGGAAGGTTGTGGTCCAAGGTCATTTTTGCTGGCTATAAGTGGGGTCTCTAGAACCAGAGGGAGCACAGAACTCTTCTTAAATTTGAAGGTGTTTATGCTGAAATGAAACTGAATTCCATCCAGGTAAGAAATGTGCCTATGCGTACAGAGCAAAGAAAAACACAGTGACTCCTGGTGGCAAACCAAACAAAACTGGAGTAATCTAGAGAAGAGTAACTCATGGTCATGGAAACAGTGTCATAGTTTGTGCCAAATTCCAAAACAAATCTCCCGCTAAAGCCATTGGCCACACAATCCATGGGATGCTATAGCTCTCAAGGATTTAAACTTACAGAAAAGTAAATAAATAAAGGTGTAGATTTGTTCTCTTTTAAAGAAAGAAAGAAAGAAAGAAGGAAAGAAAGAAAGAAAGAAAGAAAGAAAGAAAGAAAGAAAGAAAGAAAGAAAGAAAGAAAAGAAAAGAAAAGAAAAGAAAAGAAAAAGAAAACATTTCTCTAGAGCTAAGGAAACCATCAATGAATGGAAGGCAACCTACTGAATGGGAAAAGATATTTGCTAATCATATATCTGATAAGGATCGATATTCAGAATACATAAAGTACTCATACAACTCAACAATAAAAAATAAATAATCTAGTTATACAAATAGGCAGAAGATCTGAATAAATATTTTTTCCAAAGAAGACATAGAGATGACTAATAAGCACATGATTAGATGTTCTACATCGCTAATCATCAGGGAAATGCAAATCAATTTATACTGATCAGAATGGCTACCATCAAAAAGACAGGAAACAGCAAGTATTGGTGAGAATGCAGAATGCAGAAAAAAGGGAACCCATGTGCACTGTTGGTGGGAATGTAAATTGGTGTGGCCACTATGGAAAACAATATAGAGGTTCCTCTAAAAATTAAAAACAGAGCTATCATAAGATTCACCAATTCCACTACTGGGTATTTACCTGAAGAAAAAAAAAAAAACACTGTTTTGAAAAGATATATTCACTGCAGCATTATTCATAATAGCCAAGATATGGAAATCACTGAGTCCATTGATGGATGAGAAGATATACTAAAAATATACAATGGAATACTACTCAGCTATAAAGAAGAATGAAATCTTGCTATTTGTAACCACATGGTAGACCTTGAAGGTATTATATTATGTGAAATAAATCTGACAGAGAAAGACAAATACTTATATGTGGAATCTAAAAAACAAAACAAACCAACAACACAAAATAAAGTCCAAACTCATAAGTACAGATTACAGAATGGCACTTGCCTGAGAGCAGGTGGATGGGGGGAATGAGTAATGGGGATCAAAAGGTACAACCTTCTAGTTATAAAATAAATAAGTTATGGGGATGTAATGTTCAGCATGGGGAATACAGTTAGTAATATTGTATTAACTTGTACGGTGACAGATGGTGACTACACTTACTGTGGTGATCAGTTCACAGTATACAGAAATGTTGAATCATTGTATTGTATACATGATATTAATGTAATATTGCATGTCGATTACACATCAATAAAAAACATGAAGGGTTCATTTCATATTTTATAAGGAAATATTGCTAGACATCTATGTATGGTTCTTTTAGCACCTTTTAAGATATACTTAACCTCAAATAAATAAATACTAAATAATAAAATATAGCTAACCTCTTACTTTTTCCCAGCTAGTCTCCCAGACTTAAGACCCTTTTAAATGCTCCACAGACACTATGCACCATTACTTCTGAAGTACAATGATATCACACAGATTAAAATGAGCCCATATCCCAAATAAGTACAATCATTTTGCTGTAAAAATTTGGAAAGGGTTTTTATAATTTTGTTTTTGAAATATTAGGCTTCATGTAATATGCCTGATTTATAACTACGGTTTCCAAGTGATCATCAAGTATGGATGCTTTCAGAGTAAAAAGGTTTAACTTACAAACTCTTTTCAAATGTCTTGACATTTTTATGCTACTTTTTTGACAATGAATGAAGCTGCCTTAATATTGCATTTTGTTTAGTTATTAAGTTGAATTTTGTATTTCTTCTAATTTGCAACCTGTGTCAGTGTGATCAGGCCATAAATATTTTCCAAGGCCTGTGAAACTTAGAAACTCTGGAGTGCCTTCAGTTCCTAATGAATTCGATAGGCCCACCTACAACAGCCCCAGATTATCCTCCCCGCCAGAGACCCTGCACAGTCCTTAGGGACTCGACCACAAAACACTCGGCCCAAAGACTGGTCACTCTGCAGTCCTAACTGGTCTTTGCTGGTTATAGTTTGACACTCACTCGTCTTCTGACAAGCAATCCTCATGAGGATGGGATACCCTCTCTGAGCACACAGAACTCCACAATATCTAGTGGCTACACGTGGGTCCTTGTCTGAAGCTCTTTGTATTTATATCTTTCAAATAAAATCTTCTTTTGAGTTTCAGCTTGACATTAGAAGGAATAATGCATAATTTACCACACTCCCTCTCACCCACAAAAAAAGCCCCAAAA
This sequence comes from Mustela erminea, assembly GCF_009829155.1. NCBI lineage: Eukaryota > Metazoa > Chordata > Mammalia > Carnivora > Mustelidae > Mustela > Mustela erminea. The sequence goes on from NC_045621.1 coordinate 85,772,024, forward strand.
ATTACTCAGTGGAAAAACCTTCAGAGATAAATAGACACAACATGTATCTCTTAATATTTCCTGTTCAGTATTCAGAGGCTTCTTGAAGGCAACACTGTATCTAATAGCCCAGGCTCCCTGCCTGGACGGAACTGTGCTGGGGCTAGAAGTCTCCCAGCCCATCGCTCCCTACACAGTAGCTCCACATCCTTTATACTGTGCTGCTTTTTAAAGGAAAAACGTCTGGGGAAAATTGTTAACTATGTAGGTAAATATGCATATTGTTAAATTTAAAATTCCAGAGAGATTTTTCAATATTTACAATTCTGATTTCCTTGTAGATGTTCCTAAAACAATGGCACCGTTAAACCTTAACATTAATACCTTACATTGAGAACAAATGCTATGTCTTTTATAAGCATCTCCTTAATCTGTTATTTCTCTTTATTCATTTAATATCAGCTGAGCACCTTCTCTGTGCCAGACACCATGCTGAGCCCTGGTGAGTACAGCAGACGGAGTCCCTGGGAATAAAGGAGGCAACAATTGCAACCCATTGCGGTGTCTTCTGTAAGTGCTTCTGCATGGCTAATTTAAACCTGTTTTACTAAAATTCAATCCCATTTCTCCTTGTTCTACCCACGGAGTAGGTAAACAACAGCCAATCACTATCCTCTCCAACATAGGCTTCCTGATACTTGAAACACTCAAATTTCTTTTTCCTTGCTCAAAATAAATGTATTTTTTCACAAAGAAAAGAAGATTACATTTGATGTGAGCAACAAGCCAATATAACTCCTTTGCTGTGTCATCACATTGTCATTGATATGAAAATAGAGAATATAAATTTTCAGTTACATTGAAATGATAGAGGAAAATAGAGTCTCATATAATCAACCAGTTTCTTAGACATTAATCTATACACAATCCTGATGGTACCACTCTTTAAAAAAATGCACTCTAATGAATCAAAAATTGTGCCATATTGCACTAGCTGAGGAAAAAGTAGCTAATAGATCTCTATCCCATATGACTCATATCTAAGTACCCTGCCCCCAAAGAAATCAAGACACACTGTCACTGAGCCACATTGCTATCCCTTAAGAAGACTATAAAATGTGTACATCACTCATTCGTTGACACTGAACTTGTGCCAAAACTATTAAGAGCACATATTAATACATATCCCAAATGTGTAGGAATGACTACAGAATAAAACTCAGAATGAAATTGGTACTCACTATTAATTTGTCTTTTATAAATGATTAAGTAAAGCATATGAAGGAAATAAAAGGGCAATAAATACCCTTTTATCACAAACTGGGGGGTTTCTCTTACTCTGGGCTTGCACACAACCAGTTTAGAAATGTGCATAATTGCCTATGGTCAACATCATATCACTGCCAGATCACACATTAAACAGATAACCACTATTATTATAAAAGCGACTTCCTTGACCTCATATTTTGGTCTGGCTAGGAATTCCTGTATTTTCCCAGATCAGCTGTTACACGGTGCCAATCTTGTGCTGTGCATGTCAATTTTGTACCAGTGTAAGTGACCGGCGCCTCACAGAGCATACTTGAAAACACACTTATATGCATAGGAATAGCATAAGTTCAAGAAATATGATCATAGTTCTTGCAGTGTTTTTTTTTTTAATCTGAAGTCTATGTGTGTTTTTCTATTATAGCTAAGGTACAGTGTGTGTTATTTGGCAGCTGAATTTGACATGAAAATATAAAAGGTTTGGGCAACCACATATTTGGAAATAGAAATCTTTCCTGAAAACATGGCTTTGGTTTTTAAACACAGCTAAATTTCTGGAAACTTCAATTTGTTAAAGACAGCCAAGACTTCAATCATATTTAACATATTCCTGGGGTTTACATATAGTGTTTCAAAGTAATAAACAACATCTTGTTTGGAGTAGCATGAAGAAAATGAGGCAAGCACTTCTTTAGAGTAAAAGCTCCACTTTTTAAAAATAGTTTGGAGACTCATTCTTATGTTGGTAAAATCACAAAACACTATTCAGCAAACAAAACATGATGAGCTCAATTCAAGTTGGTAAACATTTTTAGCTGGCTTCATTTGTAGTAAGAATTTTAATGTAACCATAACTTCAAGGATATGTCTCTTATAATAGAGACTTGAGGGGCAAAACTTTTTTTTAATTGTTAATAAGAACAATGGTGTCAAGTTTGCACTTGAAAATCGGAAGAGATGTGATGACAACAGTGAATTGATTGAACAAGTTTAAAAATCACATTATAGCACACTGAAATGCAAGCACATTTACTCACTAGTGCTCTCACTGCAGCGACCAACAAGCCCCAGGCCTGATTCAGTAGCAGAAAATAGACTCCTTCCATAAGGTAGGGTCTATATATACCTTATCTCCAAAATGTAAAACCAGCAGTAAACCTGTAAATCTTTCACAGGCTTTTGCCTCCTTGGTCTAAACAAAATAGCGATGTCTGAAAACTCTTAAGTCTCTGAGTAAGAATAAAAAGCCCTTTTCAATAAGCAAAACATGACAAGTCAAAATAGTCCTATCCAAGGAAAGGAAGTGCTTTCTCTATACTCTTTGTAAGAAGTCAGGTCAGGGTACCCATGTAGCTCAGTCTGTTAAGCGTCTGCCCTCAGTTCAGGTCATGAACTGATCCCAGTGTCCTGGGATCCTGGCCCACATTGGGCTCCCTGCTTCACGGGGAGTCTGCTTCTCCCTCTGCCTCTGCCTCTCTCTATGTCTCTCATGAATAAATAAATAAATATTTTTTTAAAAAAAAGAGAGAGAGAGAAATCAGGTCTAATTTCATTTCACTATGCTTTTTCCCTAAACAGGAACTCAACAAACAGAAAATCCATTGTAAGAACAATTACAGATTCACATTCAGATAATTTATGACAGACCAACTAATAAGAATGTAAACATCTTATTCTGTGGTCAGTACTCCTTAATTTTGTCTGCATGTAATTCCTAACTTGTTTCATACTAGATACTTTACTTCTAATGGTTAGCATGTAAAACATGAGAATTTGTCTGAAGGTTTAAAAGTTGGCGAGATGTTACTTCACATTCATTAGGAGAGATATGATCAAAGAACAGAAAACAACAAGTGTTGGCAAGGCTGTGGAGAAATTGGAGGCTCATGACTTATTGGTGGGAATGTTAAGTAATGTGGTCACTACAGAAAACAGTATGTCAGTTCCTCAAAATCTGGCAATTCTACTTCTGGGAATATACCCAAAAGAACTGGAAATAGGGTCTGAAAGAGATATTTGGACACCCATGATATAGCAGCATTATTTGTAATACTCAAATGGGGGGAGCAACCCAAGGATCACTTAATGAAAGAATGAGAAACAAAAATGTGGCATATTCATACAATGGAATATTATTTGGTCTTAAAAAGGAATGAAATTCTGACACTTGCTACAACATGAATGAATCTCAAGAACATTATACTATGTGAAATAGACCAGTTACCAAAAAGCAAATGCTCTAAGATTCCCCTTATGTGACCGTGCTTTGAGTAATCAAATTCATAGAGACAGAAAGTAGAATGGTGGTTCCCAGGGCTGGGGGTAGCGGAGAATAGGAAGTTATAGTATAACAGGTACAGTTTCAGTTTTGCAGGAAGAAAAGAGCCCCAAAGATAGGTTGCACAACAACATGAATGTACTGAACTGTATACTTAAGAATGGTTAAGGTGGTAAATTTTATGTAATGTGTATTTTGCTCCCAAGGAAATATTTTTTAATTGAAATAAATAAATAAATACACTCTGTAGTCTGAAGATCAGGGCCAAGCATGTTGCATCATTTCATCATTGAATCTTCACAACAGCACAGGCCATGAGTTATATTGTGTCCATGTTACAGAAGGGACCGCTAAGACCAAAACCTCAGAACTTAGAAAAGATCACACTCTTAGTCCAGTGGAAGGTTTGGGGGACAAATAACTCCATACCTGTGCTATGTCCAGTAGCATACTCCTCTAGCCGTTTCATTCTTGCCTCTGTCACTGTTCAATATGAAAATACCCTCACTTTTTAGAGGAAGATGGACGCCTGAAAAAGCCTATGTTAAATGTCTGTCTGTCAAAGAAGTTTCTGATCCCAAAGAGGAAAGGATTTATGAGAATATCCAACCATCCACTTACAGAAAAGATACTATGAAATATTAAGCGTTTGACTAAACCTCTCTTCCTATAGTCTAACAATGGACAAACATCAGGAGAAAAAAAAGGAAATCAATATTTTAAAACCATTTGTCTCACCAATTCACAGCTTAGACTCTCAAAATCCTTATTAAGGGAGGAAAAAAAAAAAGATACTTACAGTCTTTGCCCAGAAAAGTAAAGTTTTATGTTCCCTATGCAAGCAAGAGTGATAAGATGTAGTAATTTAGTAATAAACCTTAAGACTTTAAAAAACATTAAGGAAAGGTTTATAGTGCCATGTCTAGATATGCCTAAGAGAACTTAGAAAGTACACAAACTAAGGACTGTAAGATCTTAGAGGGATGGGGAAATCTTTTGCTCATTTTATACGATTTTATGAATAGATGATACATTTTTTAGCATTTTTCAAATAAAAAAGGAAAACCAGACAAGACTAATAAATGCTTTCATTGATGCATGTTGCAGTATAAAAGAAGGAAGTGCATTGTCAATGACTATGTTGATTTACATAGCAGACACCTTTATCCTTCATTAATAGGAAGTACTATAGCACAGTGGTTAGAAGTAGGGGTTTTTAAATCAGGCTTTGTTTGAACTTAAGCCTCATTCTCACTGGTTGTGAGGTGGAAAAGTATGATTTACCCACTCAAAATTTATGTTCCCATCTGTAAAATGGGGATAATAGTATCAATCTTTCAGGTTTATTGTTAAGGTTTTAGAGGTTACTATGTCTGGTACATACTGATCTCTCAGTTGAGTACAATTATTAGAAGATTACAGTTAACAAGAGAGACCAGGTGACTCTACAATGTTAGCATTAAATTAGCTGAATGTAGACATAAGGGATCAGGAAAAACAAACTGATAATAGACTGTAAGGAAAGCTTGAATTTGATAATAAGTCAGCTTAATTACTCAGATATTGATTAGGATAATAATGAAGTTAAATCTGTAGGCTGTTTCTAAAGATATCATGTGCTTGCTTGCTATTCTAGTTTCCTAAGCAGTCAACAATCTCAAGAGAATGTTCCTGAGACTTAACCATGTATGATTAAAAATAATAGATGATATTGAAAGCATCTGGTTCAGCAAATGCTCCCAGGACTGAATAGTCAAGGTACTAATGTGGCTTTTTAAGATAATACAAATTGCCAATAGGAATGTTGACTGAATTTCTAAAAGGTAAACTGCTTAACACAGAGGAATGAGAAGTTATTTTTTAAAGAGTTAAAGGTGATCCAGTTGAGATTTATCACAATTAAGTACTAAACCAAGACAAGAAAAAAAAAAAAAAAGTGATTCAAGTAAAAGTGGTTAAGCAGAGATTTTAAAAGCAAGCTGTTTGGACAGTTAGTAGAAATCTTTTGTGTTTACATAATAAAATCACATAAAATAAACAGAAATAACAAAGTTAGGCTGAAAGGAAAATGGCAGGCAATGAACTCAAAACCTACAAAATATTTCAAATAATCCTAAACATTTTTCTACAGATGTTAAACTGAGCCTTCTCATTAAAGAATAATTTTAAGTCAGAGTTCAGTGTTGGGGGGGGCAGGGATTTAACGATGGAGAGGCATAGATTTGTCTTGCTGCCTCAGCAAGTATTGTCATAAAACAATTTTGCTTTCCAACTTTATAAAAAGAGCATTTGAGCAGTGTACACATACCAGAAGAAATTATTGTGGGTAGAGAAGTAGAGTTATACTGGCCTTTTATTCCTTCCTACTATTAACGGAGATTTAATCATATCTTGGACACATATGCAGAGCCCACCACAGATACTGACAGGATAGAAGCCATCTTCACAGTGAAACGTGGGGGCTTCTTGACTCCTTTGAGAAATCCGTCCTGGTCAACCACCCACAGAACGACTTTGTCTTAGAGAGAAGACAACTACAATTGTCTTATTATCCTCTCCATTGATAATAGTGTCAAGGCACTATTTCCAAAGTGCCACTTAGTCTACCTGAGAGGAGACAGAATGTTCTAGATGTGTGGATCGTCCTGACCCTGATATTCTCCTGCTTGCCCATTAGCACAGATTAGTTTACTGTTCACACGGTGCCCTAGACACTAGTCTGAGAGCAAGTGGACTAAAGCAGAAACAAGACTTTGGTGAGAATGGGAAGTGGGCAAGGGGTAAGGCACGGTGGAGGAACAGCATAAGGCATCAGGCCAGAAAAACAGGCTCTGATGGACATACGGTGTCCATATTTTCCAAACCAAAACTCATGACACATAGCTTGACAAGTATGATTGTACTTATGGGAACAACAGGACAGAATATTTACAACCCAGGTTGCCCTGGAAAATCTAGGGTATATAAACACCACATCCATAAAGCCATTGCAAGTGGGAAGGCTAACATAACCTACTTTGAATTCTGCAAGTGCTGGCCAGCACATGTGAAAGCAAGTTGAACTCCCCCTCGTCTCTATTTATTTCGATCACAAATGTATTACATATTTTTGACACATTTAGGATCTCTATTCCAAAGACTTGCCATAAGAATAGCAGGTGATATCTGAATGAAATAGATTTTTACAGTTGAGTAGAAAAGCAGGCATCATATCAGATTAGAATTATTTGCCAAACTTGCCTGCCCAGGCCTTGCAGGGGGACTAAACTCACCCAGAGACTTCAGAGTAACGGAAGGGAGGAAATATTCTCAGAAAGCCCATGCGCACTTGCACACAGCTTTCAGATTAGGCTCCACAAGTTTTCAGGAAGAAAATTAATCAATTTAAATATGTGCCCCTTTTTTTCTTGCCTTCCATCCATTTAATTACTTGCATGTGAGCGTCACTGTTTCTTACACAATGGCCCCCCACACACAAAAACTTCAGTGAAAGCTTCTTGTCGAAAGAAAGACAAAGGTCAATAACCTATTATCCCCAAGCAACCCTAAAACAACAAACCAGGGAGGGGTAAAAAGCCAAGAAATGTTGAAAACAAGGAAAAGATCTTCGTTCCTTGTATTCTTTTGACAATGGATAAAAGTTATGATTTCTGCCCAATAACTATAAATTGATAGTGTATCCAACTTTTAAAGAATGTGTAAGGAGACCCCATAAAATACTGGAAGAGTTATTCCGTGGAGGGTCAGGAATGCTTTAAGGACTAAAACTGTATCAGTATGATACAAGTTGTTAACGCACCACAGAAACTGCAAGTGGGGAAAAGCCTGAAGGATGACCTAATGAAAGGAAAGTCCCTCTCTTCCACACGAGGAAACTGAGGCACGACAGCACACCCAGGGTTACCTCACTGGCTGCAACTGAGTCAAGCAAGGCACAACCCCATCTCCTGCAGAGCTCACAGACGAGTTTATTCATCTGTAAAATGACAGTGCCGGACTCCGAGGTCAATGCCAACCACAACATCCTGCGATGCTGTATTGATTGATTGCTTTGTAATCTACTTATTTGTATTTTGGCTCTTAAATAAAGGTAAGGCTGCCAGGTTTGACATATTTCTAGCCCTTAGAAAGCTGACCTGACAGTAAAGCCCTTCCAAAACATTTATAGAGACAATGTTCAGAACAATTTGCAGAATTTAATAAGGTGACACATTTTGAAGCATGGTGCAGTTACAGCCTGCATGGATGCGTGTGAGGGAGGTATTATTTTTTTTTAATTTTCAAGATGTCACTGACAAGGGAGACATATGCCAAATGGTAACATAGGCCTCTATTAAAAAAAAAAAAAAAATCCTTGAAAAACGCATGAAGAGCAACGAAGAGCATGACGCAAGAATGAATGAAACATGAAAACATGATACCGGGAATGAGAAAACACAGTGATTAAAATTATTTAAGGTCATGTGATGCCTCTTCTTTTCCACTTACACCTAATCCCAAAATATCGCCATGCAGAGGTTTCCCAATATTTAATATCGTAATGTGAATCCTGGAGCGATCCTCTTCAATCAAAGTATATAAATTAGTATAAAATCGGCTATATTTTTAAAATTTCTATACTAGTTATAATGTTTCTTGTTTATCTTTACCGTGGACTCCTCCCAATACTTCATACAGCTCTAAGGTAGAATTTACACAGTAAAAGAAAAAATGTCTATGTGGCATAAATATTGAATGAATGCTCAAATTGTTAAAAGCTAGATTAGCCAATTTACTATTATCTAAAAAAGGTTTGATCAGATGTAGTATATTTTACATATATTATAGGTAAGATGCTTTAAAATATAATAAGCCAGTGATCAGAATATTCTTTTAGGGTCACGGGAACTTTTTTCATAATACATAGTAGAATACCTATACCACCAAAATCATGATTGGGAGCAATTAAGAAAATGAAAGTACTTGAAAAAATTGTTGCACAGTCTGGTTGCCTGATTTCCTGACTGACCTCAAAACTGTCAGGTAACTAGGTGAAACTTTCAGGTCTCTAAAGCATTTTCCCTATGCTGATAGAAGGACCTTTGCAATTAAGCAAATCTGGTTTTGAGCTCACAGCTTACTAGCTGTTTATTCTTGGGCAGTTATTTCATTTCAGTGACAGTTCCATTATTTGAAATAGTAAAAATGTCTGAATCACTAGATTCTTAAAGTGATTAGATTAGATGGTATCCAAAATTTAGCTGTCATGATGTATGACACCAGGAAGCATCCAATAAGTGGAGGGAGTCCTAGAAGAAGTAGTAAGAGTAGGAATGGGCCTTATTATGTTTTCTTTCTGTTGTGACATGTTGTCATACAATTAACACAGGTCTTGGTTCAGGGAGGGTTGGATCTGAAGTCAATCTCAATGCTCAGTGGCTGGGTGATGAGAGATTGTCTCTGGTTCATTTCTTCTGTGAAATGGACAAGTTATTACTATTCTTATGAAAATTAAATGAGATAAGACATGTTGGTGTTACACAGTGTCTGGCACAATGGAGGGATCCTAAGGAAATGCTACTTCCCAGCACTCCTTGGCCTCCCAACTCCCTCCATTCCTTTACTTACTCATTCAAGCATGTCCTCAGCCCTGGAAATACAAAAGAAACAAGACTGTCCATTCTGGTTTCAAGAAAGGGATAAGAAGGTAAAGAAAGAAAGAGATTATAGAATGTGATAATAAATAAATTTAAAGGAATTATACATCATTCTTGAGAGCACAAAAGAGAATAGAATAAAGCTTGCTTGAAAAATCTTTAGAAGATCTTAAAAATCAGTGAAGCCACTTAATATCCAAATGGCTAAAAAAAAAAAAAAAAAAATCAACAACACTAACAACAACAAGAAGCAAAACAAAAGGAAATAACAAGTGTCATTTCCACAAGAATGTGGAGAAATTTGAACCATCATACATTGTTCATGGGAATATAAAATTCTATGGAAAACAGCTTAGGGGTTCCACAAAAAGTATAATGCAGACTTAAGACCCAGAAATTTCACTCCTAGATATATACTCCAAAGAATTGAAAGCAGATATTCAAACACATGATAGTACATAAAAGTACAGCAAACACATGATAGTACATAAAAGTACAGCAGCACCATTCACAATCACCAAAACGTGGAAACAACCCAATTGGACAAATAAAAGGTGGTATATCCAAATAACGGAGTACTATTCGGTCATAGTAAGGAATAAAGTATGGACGAATGCTACATGTATGAACTTTGAAACGTTATGTTAAGTGAAAGAAGCCAGTTACACAAGACCATGCATGCATTATGTGAGTCCATTTATATAAAATGTCTGCAGGAGGCAAATCTCTGAAAACAGAAAGATTAGTGGTTGGTGAGGGCTAGGGAGATGGGGCGGCAGTGAGACCTAAGAGTGTAATGTTTCTCTTTGTGGAGACAAAAATATTCTAAAATTGACTCTGGGGGTTCCTGAGTGGCTCAATGAGTTATGCATCTGCCTTCTGCTCAGGTCGTGATCCGGGAGTCCCAGGATTGAGCCTCACTTTAGGTTCCCTGCTCAGCGGGGAGTTGGCTTCTCTCTCTCTATCCCTGCCCCTTTCACCCTGCTCATGATGTCTCTCTCTCTCTCAAATAAAAAAATAGAATCTTAAAAATAAAAAATAAAATTAACTCTGGTGGGGCGCCTGGGTGGCTCAGTTGTTCAGTGTCTGCCTTTGGCTCAGGTCATGATCCCAGGGTCCTGGGATCGAGTCCCGCATCGGGTTCCCTGTTTGGCAGGAAGCCTGCTTCTCCCTCTCCCACTCCCCCTGCTTGTGTTCCCCCTCTCACTGTGTCTTTCTCTGTCAAATAAATAAATAAAATCTAAAAAAAAAAAAAAAATGACTCTGGTGATGGTTGCACATATCCATGACTATGCTAAAAAGCACTGAATTGTAGGCTTAAAATGGGCCAATTAAAAGATTTAAAATGGCTCAACTATCTCAATCTGCTTTAAAATTAGAGAGAAAGAAGCTAAAAATAAAAATGTTAACACATACACACACACACACACACACACACACACACACACATACACACAATGTCCTAGGAGTTTAGCCAGACTTCCCCTAGATCCAGTATGGACAGTGACCATGGGTGACCATTCCAGGGCTGGAGCTGAAAACAAACTAAGAGTGTGTCAGGCACAGAAGGTAAGAATGGAACCACATGTCCACAGCCCCAAACAGGGAATGGTGTTAGCATCTTCTGTAACACTAACAGGTTGAATGGGAGCAGGGCATGGGAAAAGGGGCCAGAGAACAAGGAGAGATGGAGATCACTTTGGACTTGGAAGAGTTGCACACAGCCATGGCTCTGAGTGACTCTACTGTTTCACTGGGCAGGTGTGCTGGCAACTTTGTGATCTTTCTTAAGCATCCATTTCCTATAAAACGGTAATAAACGTAATGCTCACCTTACAAGATACTTTGAGGATTTAATGAAACAAAATAGATAAAGGATGTAGCCCGAGCCAGCAAACAGTAGGCCGTCAATAAGTATTAGCTCCTTGCATCTGTGGGAAACCAAGAGTTTAAAATGAGAGATTTCCAGTTATCAACAAAATGTTATGTTAGATGATGAAGGTTTCAAGCTTTTTGAACCTTTGAGTAATTTATACACATTACCACTAATTTAACTTCTTCTGATCCATCAAGAAACATGCATGGTTTTTTAAAAACCTCTAGAGAATTATGGTAAATGTCTCCTAGACTAATGATACTGATCTGGCCTCAGTAGCTCAAGCTTAGCCATAAAAATAACAAGATCTTTCCCGATGATGATATTCTAATTAAATATCCCAAACTTTATTCCAGGTATACACAATCCAATATTGGCAGAGTTAATTCAACCAAGAGCATTCTAGCCAGTAAATAATAAATTCTCAGAAGCCAAAATTTCCATTTATACCTGTAAATAGAAAATTCAATTTAATGCAAATTGTTAAATAATAAGACCAGTGGGCAATGAACCATACTAAACACATCATATGAAATGGATCAGTCATGCAGCATGGTGACCAGGAAAGAAATCTGTGACGCGTTCTGCAGCTAAATGCTATGTGTTTACACACACGTGCACCAAACAGGGTGCTACTCCAGAGACAAAGTACACATATGAAAAAAGTACAAATTCTGATTGAGTGGCTGGTTCCGTTCCTCTGTATTTAAAATCTTTTGGTCACCTTCCTTGGGATCATCTAACCATGAAGAATGCTATTTTATACAATGCTTGGCAGAGCAGTTGTTAGGAAGAGGAATCCTGTAAACGGTTTCACTCAAGCTAAAAATCATTAAGAAGTGGATTCAGGCATGCTTTTTATTAAGACCTCCTTCCTGAGAAAGTTCAGAAGTCACTGTCCACAAATTTAAAAAGTAGCAAAATACTTGCAAAATCCCTTTAGTTATGAGGCACATAAGATGAAAGTCACTCAATGTAGATAATTTTTTCCAACTATAATCTGGGCAATAAGACAGAACTTAGGCTTCAGAGATTTTGGAGGTCGTTCAAGGTGCTAGATTTAAAGTGTATCTTAGAGCATGTCTAGAGAGAAAGGGACTTGAGGGAGAAAAGTTGGGAAGAAAATAGGTTTGATTTTTTAAACATTTTCCAGCTTGCACGCACTCTCTCTCTTTAGATAAAACATCCCGCATCTGAGCTTAGAAACAAAAGAAAAAAATCACATGGATCATCTTTCACCCTAGTCACCAAGGCACTGACACCCTAACACAGGCTGTTATAACAAGAGAGTAAAATCCTTAATGCTGATGCAACACTTTGCTTTTTGAGTTCCCAGAATCTGAAGAGTATGCAGACAAGAAGCCAAGCAAATCTTAGAGGTAGATTCTCTTTTCCCTATGTGTTTGTGTAGTACCTGCTTGCCAGGAACTGAGGGATTTCACTGGAAGTGGGACTTTCTGGCTAGAGGTAGGAAATGCCAGGTGAGCCTGGACAAGTTGGTCACCCTAAGTGTTTGTGAATAAAAGACTAAAACTGACATATAATCATACGATTTGATGTGACACACATATCAAATCAACACACATATATTGAAATAATTTTAAAACAATGGTATTCAAACATGAAAATGCAAAATGTTCAGCTAATGAACATTTAGTTATTTCTACACTTCTATGAGTTCCCATCAAAACTTCAAGTAAATTTTTAGGTGTATTCTCCAATGAGAAGGACCCAGGGTCAACCTAAGAATTCAGCCCAAGTCCCCTGGTCCCTAATAATCTGGAAAATTTTGGAAAAAAGGATTTTAACAGAAAATCTTTTCTATACTGATTCTATATTTTAAATAATTCAACTCAAATTTATGTTAGCCTGAAATATTAATATAATCAAGGAAGGAAAATATTATCTGGAATATGGCTTTAACCCAATCAAAATAAAGCATCAGATCATTTTCCTTATTATATCACTTGAGCTTAGCATTTTCTTCTCACTACAAAACATTTAATGAAACTAATACAGTGCAAGAAAGTTTTTATGTTTACCCACCTTAATCACTACCCATCTATCTCTTCACATTTTTGAGAAAGATGAAAACATAGATTAACAAAATAACAGTTATTTCTTTCTAAATTTATTATAGGTATATTTGATGTCTTCCAAATTTCCAATGATATCTGCTATATTTTGTTATTGAAATACTTCATGTGATTAAGAAGTAGTGATAATGTAGGACTATATCATTCAAAGATCTACCAGCATATAGAAAACACTACAAATTACCAAATAAGTCCATTGAGTGAAACATAAAGTAAAATGAGTTTAAGAGACAGCTGGACATGTTTATGTAGGCAAAGGGGTTGGAAGATATGCTGACAACACAGAGAGGTGTGTTGCAATAAACTTGAAGGAGACAGGCCATTGGGCCAACCATCCCTTTTCTATCCAGGAATTCCTTATGTTCTCATTAGTGTCTCACATCTGGACAGCTGCATTATTAAAATCTGGCCCTAAACTTGAGTCAATGAAAGAGTTTGGTATCTCAATTTCATTCTTCCTTTACATATTAAACACACACACACACACACACACACACACACACACGTTTCAATTTTTGTTCAAGGAAGCATTTCACGTCCAGATGTCAGATTTTTGTGACTCATGGCCAAGCAGAGAGAAGGCCTCTGTGAACAAGCTTGTTCTGATCATGTCCACCTCTGTCTGATACAAGTACATATTCATGGCACCTCACTTTCATAAACACAACATTCTAAACAGTTCTTTGAATGACTACCTTCCGTACTGAGTTAGGCCTCAAGCTTCCATAGCTCAGTTTCTTGGGGGGGGGAGGGTGGGTGGAATGTTTCAAGGGTTAGAGAAAAAGGGCAGTTTTCTCATTCCTTTATCTTTCCTCATCTTTCAAAATATGTGGTTAGGAAAGATTTTGTACAGGATTGGTTAGAAGCCAAGAGTTTCACTGACCCTCTTAGTCATTGCCATTTCACATTTTTTGCCTCAGGAACTGGTTGAGCTTTTGAATGCTTTCACATTTTAATTTATATGATGTGAGCATAACCTGCATCTGAATATAAATTCTAAACACCTGCACTGGTGCTTTACAAGCAACGCACACTTGGATCTCCACTGTCACATCTGCTCTGCATCATGGTTCCCATCAGGTTGGTCCTATTATCTTAAGTTTTTAGATATAGAAACTAAGGCCCAATGACAGTAAGGGACTCGGCCAAGATCACTTGCCAGGTGGTAAGTGATCCAGTTAAATTTGTGCTGTGTAGCTCCAACTTTTAAATATATATATATATATATATATATATATAATTTCTATATTAATATAATATAATATAAATGCACCTGAAAACATAGACAGAAGAGTGAAGCTACATTCAAACAGAAAATAAAATCTCATCTTTAATGTGATTTTAAAAAAGAATAAAGTTGAGCAAAAACACAAACAAATGATAAGCTTATATCTATTGGGCTCACTTCTAAAGACATAATTCACTACATAGGAACAACATATGCGGATATGCTATTTGGTTCTCACAGGTCAAGAGGAAAAAGACCTAAGGAAACAAAATTCATGCATTCACTGATTAAAGACTTCTTTATAGCTTTGCTATCATTTTTTGTTGTTCTAGGTTAAAAAAAAAATCTAACCATTAGAGTCAAGAAACCAAAATACAAATACAAATACAAAACAAAATACAAAAACAAAATGTTTATATTTGTTTAAATTTTAAGCATCATGCCTTTCACAGCAAAAACCCAAGCACAACCTATATTCTAATGAACTGACAATGAAAATAATATCATCCCAACAAAAGCCAAATCCACATTCAAAAGCTATGAACTGTTCTTGGTGCACACAGAGGCCTTATTCGCTATTTGGGCATCACAGATAGTTCTGGAATACAAAGAGATGTGAAAGAAAGGAGCTGTGATGGCTGGAGTAAGAGGGCACTGAGGAAAGGGAGACCAAACCTGCCATCTAGGGGGGACCAACACACCCTAAAGCCACAGAAGGAGCAGCCCCGCACCCCCAACACCCAGTCCCTTCTGATTATTCACTGTACCCACTTTGGTGCCCATTTCACACTTTGGTTCTCTCCTGGAACATGTGCCTTGGCCTGAACCCCAGTCTGAGGCTCTTCCCACGATAATCTGTCTAGTCCTTGCCAGGATCCTCCTGTCAGTGGCTAGAGTCTATCCATGAGACCCAGCAGCTGACTGGGGTCCTATTTCCACTGAAACAGAACCCCCAGAAATTCAGAGC